>NC_056748.1:918381978-918661978 GCF_019279795.1 Protopterus annectens | reverse complement strand
TCAACATCGCACACTTACCTTACTCGCACCCTAACGTCCGTCACTACCGCATACTTACACATCCTTTCCCCAGCTCGGTGTTCTCCGCGTCGGTGTTTTCATCCGTCGGTCTTCTGACTTGTCGATCTTCTGGCGTCGGTGATTTCGTTGTCGGTCTTCTCATCTGTCGACATTCTCAGGTAGACCCATATCTACTTCATAACATTGAAAACCTAAAATGCCGAATTTCATTAAATTGAGACCACAATCCTGAGTTTTGAAAATAAAATTACCGACTCTAATACTGAAACCTCACACCACTGATGTTTGTAATACCGAATGGCAATACACAGATTTTATGTTAGCTATATATGAAAACAGTATGAACTCCCGCCTAAACCCCGCAAAAAAGTCAATGCCTGCTGATGTGTCACAATTCCCAGTGAATATTCATGGGCATATATCCACACAAGTTACGCCCACTTCTGCACAGACCGACCGGGAAGGAATTGGTGCATTTACCTCCCTAATTACCAAATTACATAACTACTCAGCTCTAAAATTTGTACAAGCTACAGCAAAACTTTTAAAAATGTGAATCCTATTCATTTGAAGTTAGTTTTAATTATAAAAATTCAGGTTTTCTTTGAAGAACCTATGGTTCATTTTTGAAGACGTACTTATGCACAGATTCATTTATGCATCTTTTTTTTACTAACAAATTTTCTTGTAAAGGGAAATGCACATAATGACTGCGCATTGTAATTCGAGATTTTGAAAGTCGGTATAGTAAAGTTTCAATATTATCAGACACAGTAATTTAAACTGTTGGTATTTTTAAGTTGGTACGAAGGTTTTGGTATAATAAAATTTGACATTTTAAGTTTTTGATATTATAAAGTAGACCCATACACATACACACACACACACACACACACACACACACACACACACACACACACACACACACACACTAAAGATCAACATAGCCTTAAGGAAGCAATGTATATATGTATACAGAGTACAATAAAAATGATGGTCATTAATAATATGAATAGAGAATTAAAACTGTCTTCACTCTTTATAAAAGCTGCAGCAAATACCTACTCAGATCATAGTCTTCAACGAGAACAACCAGGTAGGGATCCTGCAGTTCACAGCACCTTAAGAGCCACTGGTTCATTCGAACAAAATGTGCATGGATGTGCTGTTAGACATCATTTGATGTACAATGCAGTGCAGCAGTGGGCAGCTAAACAAACTCACAGCTCAGCGAGCATTACACTAGGGGTGTATACAGGCTGTAGGCACAAGAGTATCATTCACATGCTAGGAAGGGTAGCACATTGCATTCTGAACATGAGTCAGACAGAGGAGAGCTAACAAACTCACAGCTCAGCGAGCATTACACTAGGGGTGTACACAGGCTGTAGGCACAAGAGTATCATTCACATGCTAGGAAGGTAGCACATTGCATTCTGAACATGAGTCAGACAGAGGAGAGCTAACAAACTCACAGCTCAGCGAGCATTACACTAGGGGTGTACACAGGCTGTAGGCACAAGAGTATCATTCACATGCTAGGAAGGTAGCACATTGCATTCTGAACATGAGTCAGACAGAGGAGAGCTAACAAACTCACAGCTCAGCGAGCATTACACTAGGGGTGTACACAGGCTGTAGGCACAAGAGTATCATTCACATGCTAGGAAGGTAGCACATTGCATTCTGAACATGAGTCAGACAGAGGAGAGCTAACAAACTCACAGCTCAGCGAGCATTACACTAGGGGTGTACACAGGCTGTAGGCACAAGAGTATCATTCACATGCTAGGAAGGTAGCACATTGCATTCTGAACATGAGTCAGACAGAGGAGAGCTAAACAAACTCACAGCTCAGCGAGCATTACACTAGGGGTGTATACAGGCTGTAGGCACAAGAGTATCATTCACATGCTAGGAAGGTAGCACATTGCATTCTGAACATGAGTCAGACAGAGGAGAGCTAACAAACTCACAGCTCAGCGAGCATTACACTAGGGGTGTACACAGGCTGTAGGCACAAGAGTATCATTCACATGCTAGGAAGGTAGCACATTGCATTCTGAACATGAGTCAGACAGAGGAGAGCTAACAAACTCACAGCTCAGCGAGCATTACACTAGGGGTGTACACAGGCTGTAGGCACAAGAGTATCATTCACATGCTAGGAAGGGTAGCACATTGCATTCTGAACATGAGTCAGACAGAGGAGAGCTAACAAACTCGCAGCTCAGCGAGCATTACACTAGGGGTGTACACAGGCTGTAGGCACAAGAGTATCATTCACATGCTAGGAAGGTAGCACATTGCATTCTGAACATGAGTCAGACAGAGGAGAGCTAACAAACTCACAGCTCAGCGAGCATTACACTAGGGGTGTACACAGGCTGTAGGCACAAGAGTATCATTCACATGCTAGGAAGGTAGCACATTGCATTCTGAACATGAGTCAGACAGAGGAGAGCTAACAAACTCACAGCTCAGTGAGCATTACACTAGGGGTGTATACAGGCTGTAGGCACAAGAGTATCATTCACATGCTAGGAAGGGTAGCACATTGCATTCTGAACATGAGTCAGACAGAGGAGAGCTAACAAACTCACAGCTCAGCGAGCATTACACTAGGGGTGTACACAGGCTGTAGGCACAAGAGTATCATTCACATGCTAGGAAGGTAGCACATTGCATTCTGAACATGAGTCAGACAGAGGAGAGCTAACAAACTCACAGCTCAGCGAGCATTACACTAGGGGTGTATACAGGCTGTAGGCACAAGAGTATCATTCACATGCTAGGAAGGGTAGCACATTGCATTCTGAACATGAGTCAGACAGAGGAGAGCTAAACAAACTCATTAGCATAACTGACATGCTGTGAAGCACTAATTAGCATGATATGAAGTATGGGTGCCATTTTGCACAGAAATGCCTAAAAAGAGAAATATGTGGATTACAAGCCTTTACAGAGAGAGTATCTGGAAGTAGATATAAAAATAGTGAAGACAGAAAATTCTCCTAGTAATGTACTACATCAGTGTAATCAACAAAGCACAATGACATGGGAATGTCATGTCTTGCTGTCACACTGGGGAAGACCGTTGGTGTTGGGTATCTAGGAAAGGATAGAACATGAGGGTTATAAAGACTCTTGTACATAGGAGTGGCCATAGAAAAACATTGTAAAAGGAAGTGGTGTAACAGGGTGTTTGTACCTCTCTATATGGGGCCAATAAATAGATAAAGGAAGTGGTATACGAAACCCATGCCCTTAGCTACAGATTGTATATGGGGGACTGTCCACAGCAGTACAGAAGCCTGCTATCCTGCAGCATAATGGGAAAAGGGAACCTGTGGCCTTAGGTGGATGACTTATCTAGCTTGTGTGATATACCTATCGCTGACATCTGTAAATCACCTTCCCCACCACAGACTTCAAGTCCTGAGAGTGCAGGTTACCACAGTGAGCATCACAAATGGTCATAACATGACAGCTTAACCCACCACTGGAGGATGTAAGCACTTACTCCACAAAACCTGCCAGTAGAGTACACTGCTACCCATTTCAGTGCAACACCTTACCCCATATTATAGTGTTATTGTCAGTGGACACGGTCTCTCCCCATCTACCTGTGCCAGTGATGATGATTATGCCTTGCTCATCCTCTAAACTATGTGAATATGGTTATGTCTGATACCCAGTATTGTCAACCCATGCACTGCCTTGCATAAGTTGGATGTTATAATGCATGCATCATTTTATTCTGTGATGTCTTTGTCATGGTCCTTATATGTGGACCAAATGCCATATCTTCAGTAGAGCTGTAATGTACTGCACCCATCTCTACCTTACCACTGCTGCCTCTGTCTCCAGACTGCATCCTGGTCTTCCAGTGATGGTCCTACTGCTATACTGGGCCCTGCTGGGATGTTGCCATGTTGCAGCTGCTTCTCTGTTGCACAGACCGACAGACATGCACACATATACACACAGTGCCATGGTCTGGGAATTTTATGTGGGTGTCATCATTAATGCCTCCAGAACATATCCTAGTTTTCAAGACACAACAGTCATACCATTATACGAGGCCTGGTCTTTGCTTGCATGGTATGTGTTTATACTACCATGTAAAAGCCAACTGTGTATGTGCCTCCAGATTAGATGATCCTGTGGGCAAGTCCCATCACAAAAAAATCGATATAGACCAGAAGTGTGCCATATGTGTGATTCATGAGAGCTGCCAGGGTGGCACATGGATACATTATATATAATGTATACTGCATTACACAGCATCTGGCAGTTAGAGTACGAGCTTTTTCTATTATTTCTGTACATGTGGAACAGGTAGAGTCCCAATTACAATGAGTGAATCTATGGCTCCCAGCCCATTAGAGAAATGAGTAATGCTGTAACAAACATTCATAGTCTTGGGTAGACAGATGTGTTTTTCCAAATACTGTACCATGATGTCAAAGAACTGAGGTAGGACACATGAGCCTGACACCACTGATATGCAGGTCACTGGAATGTCCCTGTAGCTGAGATGGTTAACGCTACTCACGCCTTTGCTTCTACTGGGATGGGAAATCGACCCATCCACCATAATTCTGCTTGTGGGTGGCAGAGTTTGAATAAGTTTTGTATGGGCTCCCAATCTATCCACTATAGGTCCACTAACTGCTGCCCGTGTGGTGCTGGCATGTAAAGTGCTGATGGTACCTTCTGTGTGATCATGAGGCTGGATTTAATGTGGCACTGGCTCTGATGGTGGCCATTAACGCATGCTGTTCAGCAACAGCCAGTGCTATTCCTAGCATACCAAAGCCATGTATAACCAAAACTCCCTGGTGTTCAAAACAACTTTGTGCTATATGAAGGTAGTGCACCTACTTTATAGGTAAATAGGTTCATAGGAGGTTAGTAGGCTATTGGTCTGAGGGCCTATATAACCCTAACCATGTTGTACCCTTGTTCCCTTATTGATCAAGTTGTATTGTCTATATTTGCAGCAGGAGTCTATGATCAGCACTGACTGCCCTTATCCAAGAGGGACATAGGTGACAACCCCAAGGTAAATTTATGGTCTCTCATCCAGTTGTCTAAGTTATGCTTAAATAGGGTCATTGAGGAGCTCTGTTTTACGTGAATTGGGAGTTTGTTCCAGAGGAGTGACAATCTTTGGGAGAAATATCTGTCTCTCCAGCATGTCCTGTTAATGTCACAGGCTAGGTTAAGGTCCCTAGAGTGAGAGAATCTTGTCCCATTTAACTTACAGATGTGCAGCATTTCCATTAGGGCAGGGTCCAAGTCTGCTCTGTAGGCCAGGCACAAGTCGCCTCTCAGCAGCCTATAAGATACTGAGTTCAGTGACAGGGCCTTCAGGCTGTCCATGTAGGTCATGTGTTGAAGGCCCTGAATTTTCTTGGTGAGAAACCTCTGAGGTCTCTCCAGTTGCTGCAGGTGCCTAGTGAGGTACATACAGAAGGGAGCATTGTACTGTATTAGTGGTCTGATGAGTCATGAGTACAGCGGAATTGTAACATCCTTAGCTCTGGATGCAATGCTCTTACTTATGCAACATGGAAGACCTTGCTTACCACTGTGTTCGCAAATCTGTCAGCACAGTGTTTAAGCTAACGGGGGCTACTGTTAATATTGTAACTTGCAGGGACTTTCCCTTTACCAAAAGGGATGATCATGCATTTTTTTGCATTTAGTTTAAGTCCATGGCTTTGGTACCAATTATTTGTCTAAGTCCTTTTTGTAGTATATCAGTATCATTGGGGGACTCAATGACTGCATCTAGTTTGCAGTCATCAGTGAACTTGGTAATCCACAGGCCATCTATTTTTGCCTGGACATCTGTGAAATAGATTCAAAACAATAGGAGGCTCAGCACAGATCCTTGTGCTACATCACTGGTAATCCTGTGCTGGCAGATGTGGAATCCCCAACTCTGACTGTATGCGTTCAGTCAGTGAGCCAGTTGGCTACCATTTAGGGACATATGGGTTAATTCTCAGCTGGGTGCATTTCTCAATTATGCCTGAGTGGGGGATTGTGTCAAAAGCCTTGGCTGAGTCAAAATAGACTGTATGTACTGTTTTGCCTTCATCCAGGGCTTTGATGATACTCTCAAAAAGGTCCAGCAGGTTTAATAAGCATGATCTACTCTTAACAAAGCTAAATTGGGTCGGTCAAAAGTTTGAAGGTCACCTATGAATTTGTTGATAAAGTCCATGATGATTCTCTCCAAGTACTTGCAGATAAAACTGGTTAGGCATATGGGTCTATAGTTCCCAGGGTCAGCTGATGGACCCCCTTTGTGCAAGGGAATTACTGTTGTTGTTTTTCACTCTGCTGGGACAAAGCCAGTACTTTGGCTGTGGTTGAAGCGAGTGTCAAATGGTTCCACTAGGTCCTGTTTTAGACCGTTTAGTAGGCAGCCTGGGATGTTATTTGGTCCCACAGAGGCTGTGTTTTTGGCCATGGAGAGTGCGGTTATGACCTGCTCTTTGGAGATACGAGATAGAGGACTGGGGACAGGTATGCTTTGAGGTATGTCTGGTGGGGACAGGGGCGTGAAGTTTGTGCCACATCTATCTGCTGGCAGGCTAGCGATGTCCTCAGGGTCAGTATAAGTGGTACAGTCCACTACTAGTTCAACACAATGCTGGGCCTTCCATTTTAGGTTTCTGACGTAGCTAAAGAATACCTTGTGATTATCCTTAGCTAGGGATGCTAGTTTAGAGTTGTAATTGGCTTTATAGAACTTTACAATATATCTAATTTGCTTGTTCAAGCTGTAGATGGTTTCATTCCTCTGTTGAGTCAGTTCCCTCTTGTTCTTAGACATTAATTTCTAGCTTTTGTTGTATAACCCATGTCCACCAGGGTGGCTTATTTTTTTGTAAGGGTCTTGTTTTGATCCATTCAGGTGCAGCTGAGTCTATACATTTATATATGTGTCTATACAGGGCATTTGTGTACATCTCTGTATAGAAGTCATTGTTGACAGTGGTAGCAGGGTGCTTGAAACCATTTATGCCATCACTTAGTAGGCTATAGTTTGATTTGGAGAACATTTTCATCCTTTTTGCTCTTGAGGTGGGGTCAGGTATGATTGTTACTTTGAACGAGACTGATTTTTTCATCAGACCTTACCAGGGGGCAACATACAGGGGTTAGTGCAGAGATCCTCTATGTTGGAGAGTACCAAGTCTAGGACATTTGAGCCCTTTGTGGGGATACAGATTATCTGTTCCAGAGCATTTGTATTAACAAAGTCCAGCAACCTTAGGGCATGTGTGTTTGTGTGCATATACGACTCCCAGTCTATGGAAGGATAGTTGAAATCACCTATGACCTAATAAGTTTGGCTGTATAGTGACTGACACATGTATGCACATTTGAATTGCACCACTATATTTGATGCAACTTAAACAAGTTGTGTGCTCCATTTACATGAGATTCCATATTTCCATAGCATTATGTAGTTATTTGGATGCTCTGCCTACAATGCTATTTTTCCCAATATTTAGCCATGTTCTCTCACTCTGAATTGCCCATACCCTCTGTGCTGCCACTAGTATACTAATTTGCTCTGCACATTACACTAAAGGTCCCTGAATACCAGCCTATATTTACCCTTTTAGCTATTTATTTTTACAGTTATATAGACAAGTCTCATACCCTTTTCCAGCTGTGACAAGCTAGCAATGCAGCACATAGAGAGCTAAGTGAATAAACATCTTTCTCCTCTCAAATACAATAAATCAAGTAATCAGGCAAAAAAAGGGTGCAGTGCATTAACATGCTTCCTCATTCTGACTTCAGATTAACTGCTGGACCAATTAGAAGCTTTTTGCAGTTAAAGGCCATGGTCAAGGCCTAGGAACACTGTATTAAAGAAGTGTATGAGCAACTTGTTAAAAAGATAAATATAGTTAAAGTACAAGATATAAAAATAATTAATTATAAACGTGTAGAAAAAATATGTACATATTATGACTTTACTAACAAATGAAATGTAGTGGTGACAAATTTTCTTCACTGTAGATTATAGGGGAAAAGTCTAGCAGAGGTGGGGTGAAGGTGTATCCTCTTGGGGTACAAAGTCTTAGGTGGTGTGAAAGAGAAGTGCAGTTCCTGCATTCTTTCTGTACCACCATTTCTGAATGCCAGTACAGAAATGCACTTCAGTGTTTTGAGCATTTTTCTTTTGTGCTCTTCAACTGAATCTTAGTGTGGAGGGCAGTAAACCATTTTCCCCTGTCCAAATGAAGAGCTGAGGTGTATGGTACCAGATCTGTCTAGGGTTCTCAAATTGTTGGTCTATATTTCATAATTAGTTCTTATTCCTATTAGCAATTTTGTTTTCAATTTCATCTTCTTGGAATGTACACCTGTTTATTATCCCTCTCTCTAATGTAACAGCAGGATATGGCTAACCAATCTATGTCCTATTGCTATGTAAACCCAACACATTGACAACAGCTGACTTCAGTGCCTACTCAGTGATCAATAGGAACAGATACTCTGTTCTTCAATGATCCTATTTTTCCTGTAGGTACTTCAGCTTTTGAGAAATACTGACAGCATATCAGATTTATCTGTGGGCATTGATAGCAGTACACAATGCCCATGGCAGCAAATGATTAACTTTTTCCCTTATTTATTTATAGAGATGATTGTTTTATGTGGGATGGCTGTGAATCACAACAGTAAGATGATGTACATTACTGCAACCTTTATTTCTTTCACTTTATTTGTGATAGAAAAAAGAGCTAAGCATCAAAAGAAAATATTTCAGGGCAGTCTGTGATGTAACAGAAAGGGCAGTTACATGAGCACAGTGAAATGATCACTGATATGACCTATAAGGGGTGGAGGAAATAAAGATGAGCCTGAGTAACAAGGTGAAATACATTATTGTGATCATTATTTCTTTTACTTTCATTAGAATCAGACATTAGAAGTATGCACAGAAGGTGGCTGTCATGGGGAGGCATGCTGTGTGTGTGAAAGTTCAGGACAGTAATGTGTTCACTGTTGAATGATCATCGATTGGATTGTTGAGAGAAGTGTACATTTCTGAGACAAGCTGAAGTACGTTATTGTGGCCCTTAGATCTTTCAGTTTTTTTACAAAGACATATCTGAAATTTACACAGAAAGTGGATTTTTTTTTGGGGGGGGCAGGCTGTGTGTGCAAAGACCAATCACATGATCACTGATACGATTTGTTGGGGGGACACAGTGTATGTGCCCAAGAGCAACAAAATGAGGTAATTTATTGTTACCATTACAGTTAATGAGCTGAAGCTAGCATTTCTTGTATTTTAGAATTACAATGAATTAACAATATGGGTGGCCATGTGGTGCTGCGGTTAGCATTGCCGCCTCACAGCAAGAGGTTCTCTGGTTTTATTCTCGGCTGGGGTGCCTCCTGTGTGGAGTGTGCATATCCTCCCTGTGGTTGCGTGGGTTTCCTCCGTGTGCTTCGGTTTCCTCTCACATCCCAAAGACATGCTGTAGGTGGATTGGACACTCTAAATTGGCCCTAGGTGTGAGTGCATGCATGTGTGTCCTTCTGTTGAAGGTTGGGCGCCGAGCTGGCAAGTCGACACTGTAAAACTCCACTGCCAATCATGAGCGGACAGGTGATCTGCTGTGGTGACCCCTAACTGGGAAAAAGCCGAAAGAAGAAGAAGAATTAATTAACAATATGTGGCTTTTAAGTTGTTACCTTATTGTAATAATTTTACAGGATTCCTAATGCAAATATCTTAAGATATCAGACCTAATATACTGACAAGTTTGACATTATTAAGTAGTTATTATCTTTTTCTAGCTGAGTGTACTAGCTCTCACACAGCCTTTATCATAGGTTCATAGGTTAGTACTAGGCTAACTGCCCTTGTGAGCCATTTTATGCCTAGCCAATTATCCCCTGTGAGATTCAAACCCTGTACCTTGTGTTTGTAAGGCAAACACCTTAACCATTAGTCTACCCTCCCAATGATCATTTGAGACTCACACTGCTGTATGTCAAAGCAAAAATACATTGTTGACAGTATAGTCCTTTGTATTAAATGCAATGTTGTGGCCTGTTTTCATAGTACAGAAAATGAGTAATGCCTTGATGCATTTTAGACACATTTGTTATACATGCATTGATCTTCAATATTATCTGTCCGGTATAGATTACAATTAGCAAAATCAAGATGTGTCAGTACTTATATATTATAACTTTGATACAGCTCTCAACCTGTATTTAACATTTAAGCCACCCATTATAATGGCAATGAATACAATGCTAAAGATATCCGTATCATTGAAAAAAAATCCATGTGTTCTCTTTTACAAAGAAAAGTTAAATGTTTACCACACCCAGCTATGTGCATCATTGTCCTCAATGTCAAAAATAATACAGAATTTCAGGATGATCTGTGAACTGCTGACAGTATGACAATTAACTTTTTAAAGCATTGAAATACATTCTGTTTTTTTTTAATTGTTGCTGTTTGTACTTTGTAGTAAAATAAGTGATGCACCGAGGTGAATTAAGTATGATATTCTCACTCATCTATACTCTACTGACATTAAATATCACAGTTTCAGCTATGAATAACACTGCCTCTAAACTGATCAGCGTATAATCCAAATTCCTTGCATTAAGGAACAGCTCTCTCTCCCACTGGTCCACTGTAAACGCATGATTGTGTGTTAAATATAAAAAAAGTGTCACAAGATTAGTTAGCTAAATTTTATATTAAAGTACTATGTGCTCTTTAAGGGAGCACAAAATGACAGATAGGGAAATCATAAATTTTTTTTCCCCAGTGTATGACATAGTGAATTTCTTGACACAGACACCATTTCATTTCCCCTAAATCTCAGTGTCATGCATGATAAGGGTAGTAACTCTCAAAGAATAAGATTATTATTCTCATGCAAGGCATTTGTCAGGGTTAAAATCTGTAGCTATATATCAGAGTATGGTCTTAACATTATTCACTTCCACATGTTCAGTAAAAAAGCCAGATATTTCTCAGCATACACCTGTAATTTTATTATCTTATTTGTAACATTTTCTAGGGAGTTAGAATACAGAGAGGTATACTGGCAGCTGGAATTAGAAGCCAGTAAATGGCCGGGCTTGAATGAAATGACCCCCCTCGCCCCTATTTTGACGTTAAGAGCAGTCAAGCTTTAGACTTGTATTATACCCCTGTGCTTAGTTATAAGTTATATTTACATTTTAATCATTAGTACATTTTAACATTTTTAATAATATATATTTATGATGGTGATTTATTCATGTATTTTAAATATTTTAAATTTATCATATTTTACACTATATATTTATTTAAAATGTTTATTTATAGGATGTATTGTTGTATTTTAATTTCATAATTTGGATGTTAGGAACTTTACATGTGTAATATTTTGACTAGGTCAATGACGGGTTAATAAACTAGAGAGTTTTTAACTGATTAATTTTTTTTAATTGATTATTTATTGGCAATGGTATATAAAGAGGAAGGTTTGGGGTTTGTGTTATCTGATGAAGAGGTGTGATGAAAACGAACTGGTTGTGTGTCAGCGTTAATCCTGTCTTTTGTGTTGCGGCTTGCTGTGTTTTGCTGTGCTTCAATAAACTGCATTTGTGGTGGAAACGGCTATCCAGTGCTCTTTTCTTCATTGATTGGTTTTGGACTGAGCACTTTTCCTCTTGGACTTGTTTACTGGTTACTATAGAGGATGGAAGGGCTTATTGTTTCAGGTGGAAGCAGCAGTGATAAAGCTATTTCAGATTTACTGAGCAAGGTTTTACAGCGGGTGGAATTGATGACACCGATATGTCAATCATTGTTTAAACAAGCCTGTTCTACGTCACTTCCCAGCAACCAGGAAGCGGAGGCATTGTTGAGGCAAGGTGATGGCATGTTTTCTAACCATTCTGGTAACTTAGAGAATAATGGACATAGTTCGCCTGTTTTCGATGGTTCAAAGACCCCTGAGGTGCTACGAGCTAGCGGAACGTTGAATAAATGTAACAGAACTGTTTATACCGATGTTGGGAAAAAGAAAAAAATTCAAGGTGATTGTACTAACTTTTTAAATTGCACTGAGGTTAATCTGTGTAATTTGGACACTTGGCTTAACAAAAACCTCTCTTTTGATAAGCATTAAGGGTTTTAAATTTAAAATGATGAGTCTGATACATATAACAATAATTTAACAAAACTGCATGATTTGCTTTTTAAATTTAAAACACTTAACGCTGACAACACATATTTGAGAGAGTGCATTAACTTAAAGATTGTACTTAGGGGTTTACGGGTATATAGATTCCCTAATAACATCGAGGAAGGTTATGAATTCCATGTGGAATTAATAAAAATTTTTGATGCATGTGGTTTAGATATCTTGAGATCTATTATTAAAGATAAAGAAAGGGGTCTTAGAGACTTTAAATGACAGAATTAACCACATCAATACTTGTTTAATGAGTGATTTGTTATTTACTGTGGATGAGGAGAAAAGGAAGTATTTTAATTTAAGGACAGAAATTGATGAAAAGGTGACATTGTCAATAGGAAGAAAAGGAAAATAAATAGGGATGTATATGAATATGAACAAAACATTCAATATCCTAAACCAAAGGGTTTTGTGAATTTTGGTAAAAATAAGAATGATGGTGGAATGTTACAGCAGGGTTATAGGCACTCTAACCATGTAGAACATTCAAAAGTTAATTCTGAAGAAAGAATTTCATTTAATGGTTATGGTGACCCTTTATATTATCCCCCCAGAGGTCCAAGAGACTGAAGAACATGGGTACAACAAATTATTATCAGGGCAGTTGGAGGGGGTGGAACAACAATGGGGGCAGTTAGGTGATGTCACATATTTGGATAGGAATTCAGGATGCAATTTGGAACCTGACCTGAGTATTAAAGAAGATGGGCCTAGGTTAACTTGTCAAGTTGACACTATTTTTAATTATAGTAGTTTGTGTGTTACACTCCCTTTTTTTACCTATTTTCAAAAGGTTTTAAGTTCATTCCTAACACTAAATGTGAGTTAAGTAAGGTCTTAATAGATTTGAAGATGTTTGTTCGCAAGAAAAATTTAGAGCTTTTATTTAATAGACACAATGAGGCATGTGATCAATTAAAAAGTAAAAGCACTTGGAATCCCCAGTTGAAAATTTTTGAAAATGTTGTGGAAAGTGAATTAAGAGAAAGGGTACTTAGGAACAAAGTTAGATCTAATTTAAACAATGAAGAAATATTTCTTTTGGACAGTATTAAGAAGAACAAATATGTTAGGGTAATGAAACCAGATAAGGGAGGGGGCACACTCCTTATGGACTTTATTACTTATGAAAGTAAGATGATGGATTTATTATTGGATGAAACTAAATATATAAAGGCTTCTATTAATGAGGTACATATAGCTTATATGAAAATATATGTGATGCTAAATGATTTATTGCTTGAAGGCTGTTTAGACCTTGAGACCTTCAGATTTTTGCATAATAAGGAGCCTAGGGTACTGTCCATTTGTGGGATTCCCAAGGTCCATAAGGATGTGGAAAACCCACCCTTAAGGCCGACTGTGGCAGCCAGTCAGTCTGTTACTGCACCCATAGCTAAATATTTGGATTTTAAGTTAAAGAGTTTGTCTGTGGGTGCTTGTAATGTACTTAAGGATTCCTGGGATTTCTTAAGAAGTGTAAGGGATAAGAAGATGGGATACGAAGATGACCAATAACATCATTTTTATTACTATTGATTTGGTCGACCTTTTCACCTCCATACCCCATATGGCTGGCTTGGATTTTTTTAAAGAAATTTTAAGAAAAGATAACAAATTTACAGAGAAGGAGATTTATGTAATTTTGGTTCTTATGGAGCTTGTTTTGAACAATAATTTCCTTTATTTTGAGGGTGAGTTCTTCTGACAAACAAAAGGGGTGGCTATGGGGGCCATGTGTGCTCCTACTTATGCCAACCTTGTAATGGCCTGGTGGGAGGAAAAATATGTGTTTAATTCAAGCTTCAATAATAGCTGGGTCTTTTAAAAATGTTTCCTTGATGATATCTGTTTGTTCTGGATTGATAGTGAGGAGAGTTATTTTGAGTTTTTTTGATTATATTTCTAACAGCGCTGGATTCCTGAAGTTTACATATATGGTAGGTTATGATAATATTGACTACCTTGATGTTAATATCCGGAAAGGGGAGAATGGATTTGAATCCAGGGTACATAGAAAGGAGATGTACTGTAATTCTTTTTTGCATTTTAAGAGTGCCCATCCATTTCATCAGAAGAAAGGCATAGTAAAGGGTCAGTATGCCCAAGGTAGTAAGATGACATCTGGGGAAAAGGATTTTAAAGATGAATGTGACTTGTTAAAACAAATGTTTTTAAAAATAGGGTACCCTGAACTGTTAATATGTGGGATTCAGGATGAAGTGCTTTCACACAGAAAAGACAGATTTGCACTTATTTTATGTTCAAAAGACCCAGTTATAGTAGATAAAAGGAATACTGACATCAGTGTAGGTGGTGAATATGGAAATGCCTTCATTTCAGATTATAACAGTGATTCCTACATTATTAGGGATCTGGTTCAGAAGGAGTGGGACAAATCTTCCAAGTTATCAGATCTGAATTTAAGGTTTGGTGTTCCCCTGAAATTTATTTACAGGAAAGGTAGAAATGTTAAGGACCTTTTGGAGAATAAATATGTGGAGTTAGTCAATAAGAAGGTTGTGACTTTCAAGTGTGGAGCATGCCAGCAGTGTCCTTTTATATCGAATGTGTCAGAAATATTTATTAGTAGCAGGGGTAAACATATACGATCTAGGTCACGTTATAATTGTGACAGTAAAGGTTTAGTTTATTTTGCAATGTGTATGAAATGTGAGGCATTTTATATAGGTAAAACCGAAAGGTGTTTAAAGAGAGGGATATATGAGCACCTTTACAATATTAAGAGGGGCTATATTAAAAATGCCCTATACAAACACACTCAGATATGTGAGGCTGCCTGTTTCACATTTTTTGTGGTGGATGAGGTGCCCATGGATAAAAGGGGTGGATCGTGGGAGACTAAGTTGGAATATAGAGAGGTATACTGGCAGCTGGTATTAGAAGCCAGTAAATGGCCAGGCTTGAATGAAATGATCTCCCTCGTCCCTATTTTGAAGTTAAGAGCAGCCAAGCTTTAAACTTGTATTATACTCCTGTGTTTAGTTATGTCATATTTACATTTTAATCATTAGTACACTTTAACATTTTTAATAATATATATTTATGATGGTGAATTATTCATGTATTTTAAATATTTTGAATGTATCATATTTTATACTATATATTTATTTAAAATGTTTAAATATAGGATGTATTGTTGTATTTTAATTTCATAATTTGGATATTAAGAACTTTACATGTGTAATATTTTGACTAGGTCATTGAAGGGTTAATGAACTAGAGAGTTTTTAACTGATTAATTTTTTTAATTGATTATTTCTTGGCAATGGTATATAAAGAGGAAGATTTGGGGTTTGTGTTATCTGATGAAGTGGTGTGATGATAATGAACTGGTTGTGTGTCAGCGTTAATCCTGTCTTTTGTGCTGCAGCTTGCTGTGTTTTGCTGTGTTTTGCTGTGCTTCAATAAACTGTATTTGTGGTGGAAACGACTGTCCAGTGCTCTTTTCTTCATTTATTTTCTTTTTTAGCCTGTGGCACATAGTAGTGATTGTCTCAATGTTTAATCTGGTGAACATCCAATCAATCTCTCCAGCTGTGATATCCCCTATAATAAGTGTGTCATCTTCCAGGAGCAACCCCTCTTTACATCTTGACTTAATAATCATGAGTCGTCATTTATTTTATCAACAGTGATAGAGTATCAGTAATTTTGTCATTGGTAAGGAAAAAAAATTAGAAAAATAAGTCAGCCCTCCAAAAGCTCTTCTTTTACTTTTGTGTGTGTTCTGTAACAAGACTAGAGCCTTGACATTATACTTGTCTGTTTTATGTGTTGTGACAAAGACTTGCACGTCTTCAAAAATGTCAGTTTTACAAGTTTATCTCCCCACAGCATATTCCTCTTACAAAAAGGAACTAAATAGAAGAGATGCTTTCATTAAAAGAAGGTAAAACAAAGGTAGCTGAAAACTGCTTAATAATAATTCTTTCTGTGACGACCGTGCCCTGGCCCAGCAATCAAGGAGTCTCAATCCTCACCACTAACACCAGGGAGGTAGTCTCCTAGAAGAGAGGAAAGGATAACTAATACACACAGTAAAGTACAATTTCCCTTAAGTGCACACAGAGATCACAATCAGTCTGGGGCTGGTTGATCCCTTGCTCACCAGGTCCCCAGTAAGACTCCCCATTGGCACAGCTATAAAGTCCAGGTCTCAGCCTAGCTGGGCAAGCCAGAACCTCCAGTACCCTCTCTGTCCAACCAGTGCTTCGTGTCCCTGCCAAGTAGCTGACACAACACACACATACTTTGAGATAAGTATTTATACAACTTCACAGACACTCCTGGGAAAGGCTGACACAGATTCTCCAGCTGTGCCCCTTTACCCAGACTATACGGTAGTAATTACTGCCACCACCCAACTAATAATATCAGCTACTAAAAGGCCCTTAAAAGGTTGTCCAATTATTACTGTGCAATATTATTATCCAATGGTAATGTGGCAATACAGTCTAAGGCTTATTAGAGTGGCCTATTACAATAACCTCTATAAATATGCAATGAACTCTAGAGCTTATCTCTACACAAACCAGCCACAGGAAAAGGTTTTAAAAATATTTAATAATAAATAATTAAAACACAAAACAAAACTACTACACCACAGAGATATCTAAGAGTTCAGAGATCACACAGAAACTTAAAATAATACAGTAGGACAGGTCTGATTTCAAAGAAAAATACCTAATTAATCTTTGCTAGCTTTAACTATTCCTACAAGAAATCACAGTGCTAAAAACTTACATGTGAGCATCAGGCAGAGTGCTGATAAGTCGGATATCAAGATCAAAATGTTTCCAGTCTCTTGTGAGAAATAGTATTTAAACATTACTAACAAACATGTCTCTAAGGCCCTCCCAAATTACATCATTTTTAACACTTAGGTTTTCCCAATATTCATATTGCATCATCTTAACACCTGGTCAGAACTTTACAACAATACAAGGCATTTCACATGTATATGCTAGCAGAAACCAGAGCAATAGAGCACCTTCCACATCTAAATTCTGGTCATAAACTTTAGCCTTAAAACAATGGGCATTAAACCTTCATCCAGCCACACTGGAGCCGAATTCTAACATGAAAGGGTCACAACATGCTTCACTGGGCCAGTAGAATGCAATGTTGTCACATATTTTGCAGTTCCACATTTCACAGTATTCTTTACACTCAAGAAACATGCCTGTATTTTACATTTATTATCAAGAAAACTTGCCTGTATTTTACATTTATTTACAAATGCCAGAATTATATATCAAATTCTGTTTGACTAGGCTGGCAGCCTTCGCCCATCTCTCCCCAATCGTCACACTTTCCACCAGCCATTAAGTCAGTAAAATCTGTTTCAGTCTTTGTTTTGATGAATCCCCTTCACTAGGGCATCTGTCAAACATAGCATAAGGACAACTTGTATTATGTTCCAAGGGTGGCTTGTTTGGAGGGCCTTCGCTATCTTACTGCTCCTTTTACATCATATGGCACTACCATGGCTGCTTTTCAAATCTACCAAAACTGTCCATTTGCTTCTATGTTGTACATAAACTTTTCAGGTCAGACCAACGTAGTCTGTTTGCTTCACTGATGGAATTAGTAGTAGCCTGATATACACAGGCTTTGTCTCATGTCAAATAAAAAAGTTACTTGTTAGAATGTGGTGCACAAACTACTGCCTCAGGTCTTCCATTACTCCTCTCTGATCCTGGATCAGAGAAAGAATCTTATGATCTCAGGCCTTATGTCACATTGCAGTTCATATCCAGCCTCACTTCTTAATCTTCTTTGTGTTATATTATTTACACATATGCATAATTTTATGCGAGGCCTCATCAAAATATCTCCACTCATTACACACCTATTAATTGGGTCCATATACACCAGAACTTCATCAATTCCCTTGTCTGCTTTGTTTTTCTGTTTGCTGATGCAGTTTATTTCCATCTTTCACACACAGAGCTTCTCTTACTTAACAAAACTGATCCTGATATGTATAATTTATTTATCGGCCTATGCCAGGTTTATATATCCATAGTCATAAAACACTTTCACTATGATTTCAGAAATCTGATAAGTAGCTTCTAAGGACTGAAAGATATAGTAAAACATCTAAGTTAACTTTTGCATTATCTAACTTTAATATCTTGATTAACTTGTAAACCCCCTCTGCAGTAAGGTGTAGTTAAATTATACAATTCTGAACTCCTTCTGTGTAAGAAATAACAGTAGATTACATTGTAACTTTCAAAGTATCTGCTGCTTTTCCTATTTCTTAGACAAAATTAGTGTTATTGCTCTAACCAGATGGCCTATTTGATGAGCACACAGCATTATGAAACAGCAAACACCATAGCCAATTAGCTCATCTTTAAAGGAACTGCTGGGGCATATCTAAGCTTTTATTAACAAAGAAATCTTGCAAAAGAAAATAATTTCTAAGGCATGAAGCCTTTCATCCAAAAAAGTGACTGTTTCTTGTTATGTTCATTTAGATGCTCTGCTCCATTTCCAAACATTCAGCTTCTTTTGGATACCCAGAAGACTTTGTAAATTATGTCATTACGTCATTATTCTTTACATCTGATGACCTATTATATTCCTCCATTACATCTTTAGTATTTTATCCTTTCATTATAATAAATCTTAGAAAGTGGGAGGATGCCTGAGGAGTGGAAAAAGTGTTTTGGTACCGATTTTTAAGAATAAGGGTGATGTGCAGAGCTGTAGTAACTACAGAGGGATAAAACTGATCAGTCACAGCATTAAATTATGGAAAGAGTAGTGGAAGCTAGGTTAAAAAGGGAGGTGATGATTAGTGATCAGCAGTATGGTTTCATGCCAGAAAAGAGCACTACAGATGCGATGTTTGCTCTGAGAGTGTTGATGGAGAAGTACAGAGAAGGTCAGAAGGAGTTGCATTGTGTCTTTGTGGACTTAGAGAAAGTATATGACAGGGTGCCTAGAGAGGAGTTGTGGTATTGTATGAGGACGTCGGGAGTGGCAGAGAAGTATGTAAGAGTGGTATAGGATATGTACAAGGGTAGTGTGACAGCAGTGAGATCTGCCGTGGGAGTGACAGATGCATTTAAGGTGGAGGTGGGATTACATCAAGGATCAGGTCTGAGCCCTTTTTTATTTGCACAGGTGGTGGACAGGTTGACAGACGAGATCAGACAGGAGTCCCTGTGGACTATGATGTTTGCAGATGACATTGAGGTATGTAGTGAAAGTAGGGAACAGGTTGAGGAGACCCTGGAGAGGTGAAGATATGCTCTAGAGAGGAGAGGAATGAAGGTCAGCTGGACTAAGATGGAATATATGTGTATGAATGAAAGGGAGGATAGAGGAATGGTGAGGATGCAGGGAGTAGAGCTGGCGAAGGTGGATGAGTTTAAATACTTGGGATCAACAGTTCAGAGTAATGGCGAGTGTGGAAGAGAGGTGAAGAAGAGAGTACACGCAGGGTGGAGTGGGTGGAGAAGAGTGTCAGGAGTGATTTGTGACAGACGAGTATGAGTAAGAGTGAAAGGGAAGGTCTACAAAAGGGAAGTGAGACCAGCTATGTTATATGGGTTGGAGACAGTGGCATTGACAAAAAGGCAGGAGTCAGAGCTGGATGTGGCAGAGTTAAAGATGTTAAGGTTTGCACTGGGTGTGACTAGGGTAGACATGATTAGGAATAAGTATATTAGAGGGTCAGCCCAGGTTGGACAGTTTGGAGACAAAGCCAGAGAGGCGAGATTGTGTTGGTTTGGACATGTACTGAGGAGGGATGCTGGGTATATTGGGAAAAGGATGCAAAGGATGAAGCTGCCAGGTAAGAGGAAAAGAGGAAGGCCTAAGATAAGGTTTATGGATGTGGTTAGAAAGGACATGCAGGTGTTTGGTGTGACAGAGCAAGATGCAGAGGACAGGAAGAAATGGAAACAGGTGATCCTCTGTGGTGACCCCTAATTGGGAAAAGCCGAAAGAAGAAGAAGATTATAATAACAATATTTATACGAGACTGCAACTTAATCAATGAGATCACATTGCATTTTATGGTGTTTATTTATGTGAGTCTGCATACTTGTGTGTGCTGCGAAGGGGCAAAGACACATTAACAAGGTGTCTACTAATCTAAGACAGGAGTCATTAATCCTTCCAGTACAATCATTTGAAGATTACATAGCAAAGCAGAAGAAAAAATAAACATGATTTTGACATAGAATATTATACATTAATTCTTATTTATTACTGACGTATTTAATCAGCAGTCTGTCTCTAATGGCAATTTAACTAGATATTATTGGATATTTCATCCCTCCCAGCACCTTATCATCATAATATTGCAATATACAACCTGGCTGAATATAGCTATTCATATGTTTGACCAAAGACTACCAAAGCTCATTGAAGATCTAAAATACATCCAGAAAGGTTTGCTGAGTCTGTTCAAAAGTGCCACTGACAGTAGCTCTATGCTAATGCAAGCCTTTACTTCTGTTTATTACTTAGAAATGAAACTGTAGTGACAACATGAAGCCTGTAAATGTTGTTATAACAACAGCAGCATGTTACTAAATTGAAAAACAAGTTATAATATCCGATTTACAATATTAATAGTACAGTTGATATAATCTGGTGCATATTTTGACTATTTTGTTACCAGTGCACCAGAGTTTTTCCCTCCATTCAAACCCTTGTTTGTTGTTGGTGTTTTGCAGGTTATTGGTATCTTTTACTACAAATTCTAGTGAATTCACATGGAAGGGTTACCTTTACGCAGTTCTGATGCTTGTGGCAGCCATGATACAATCCATCTTGTTGCAGCAGTATTTTCAGGGCTGCTTTGTACTTGGGATGCAGGTTCGCACTGCCATCACGGCCGCTGTGTATAAAAAGGTAATGCTCCACTTTAGATGGTGTGTTGTAATCTGTAATATTTATGGTTTGTATGAAATTTAATTAAAAGATAGTGCCATGCAAATGTCTATTTTTTTCTCTCCACCTGGTGTGTCACATGTAATATGTAACATAAACTAACTATTTCTGTCTTTGTTTCTTGCCTAAACATATGTCTTTAGTTTCTGTGCTCACCGTTTACATCTTTTGCGAAAACATATGTTATTTGCTTCTAGTATTTCTCACAGTGTCTGTTAAATCATACGGAAAGTTTTTCATAGAGCCAGGTCATGCTATAAGCAATGGGTAGTCATATCAAATTTACAGCCTTTCAAAAACTAATTAAGTAGACCACTAATTCTTTCTACAATAATCTGGCAAAAAGTCAGTGCAAGCCTTTAAATACAGATTGAAAACTCAGTCATTTTAAGAATCATTTTAAGGAAAACACTACCATAAAATAAAGATGTATGTATTTTAATTAAATCTTGATATTCTATGTCAATAATAAACAAAAAAATAACAGCACAGACAGAACAACGTAGAAGGTATGCTGATAAATACAAGGGAATATTACAAAATAAGCAATTCGTTGATGACCAAAAAAAGGTTTCCTAGAGAAATGAAAAAGCTAAAAGAAAAGAAACATCTCTAAAATGTGCCTTTTTCTGCTGGTATTTTTTTGTGAAGAATTTATAAGGCCCTGTTGGACATAAATATGCTGAATGCACAGAAGAATTAAAAGAAACAGTAAGGAGTTCTGATGTAGTGGATATGAAATTAGATGAAGTAATGGCCAGAGAAATTGAGACAAAATTAATAAAATCTCCTAAATGGGAATCCCCAGGCCCAGACACAGTACATAACATCTGGCTAAAACTAATATCTTTACACACAGATTTAACCCTGAGTAAGAATTACTCATATGTATACCAAACAGATACCAACCTGGTTAACCACATGAAAATTTATATTCCTCCTCCTTAAGAGTGAACCTGCAAGCCTTCTTAAGAGCAATAGACCAACAATCTGCCTTCTGACAATATGCAAACTATATATAGAACTGATGCAGACAGAGCTTATAGTCATTAGAAAAATCTCTATGGAAACAGAACAAAAGGGTAAGAAAAGAAAGTTGTCTGGAACAAAGGATCATTTGTTACTAAATAAAGCCAAAAAGAGAACTGTATAAATGGGAAGAGTTTAAGTATGGCATGGATAGATTACAAAAAAAAATGACAGCATCCCACATTCATGGATAAAGAAATGCTTATAGATGCACAAGATACACCCTACATCGATCAGTTACAAGTTACATTACAGTGACCATGAAACAGTGGCAAACCACTTTGCAAATGAGCCATGACAAAGGGTGAATTATTATTCCCATGGATAAAAATTCAAAGGGGGATATTTCAGGGTGACTCTGTCAGTGCTATTGTTTGGTCTTGCCCCTCACTCATTACGCTGTTTACTTAACATGTTAGGCTGTGGTTACAGTTTGGCTCCCAGAAAACAGCCTCGTTTAAAGATTTATCACCTGCTTTTTCTGGATGAATTAAAACTGTAGAGTTTATCAGATGAGGAGTTGAAAGCAGAACTACAAATGATTAAAACTTTCACAGATGATGTAAGAATGACATTTGGTCTTGATAAATGTGCAAAACTAACATTTAAGTCAGGAAAGCTGCAGCACGAAGAAAATAGCAGAGGACAGGAATGTGATTTATATGAACTTGAGCAGGAGGGACTGTATAAATATTCTGGAACAGATGAAGGATCAACAATAAAACATGAACAAATGCAAATAAACCTCAGTAAGGAATAATTCAGAAGACTAAAACTGATATTGAAAACTGCCTTGACATATAGGAATAACACTATAAACAAAGTTGCTCTTCCTGTTTTATCAATTAGGGGGTGACCAAGACTAAGGCTATTGGAGTGGCCTATACAGTGTCACCAAATACATATGCAAGTATTCTCAGAGCTTAAATATCACTAAACAAGCCAGACACAATTAAAAGGTTTAAATATATTTAATAATAAATAGTAAAAGAACAAGTCAATATTCATTAAGTCAAAACAGTGACTTCAGAGTTCAGAATCAAAGGAAATATTTTAAAACAAAATTGCAGGACAGTCACAAATAAATACAGAAAACATCTACACTAATCTTACTATATTCCTATCTATCTCTAAAAAAGATTACTGTGCCCTGATTACTTACCATTAGCAAGGCAAGTGCTAATGAGAGGATGTTTCCAGGTCCAAAGACAAACGCAAAATGCACAGACTTTCTCTGAGAGAGTTCTTAAATTACTAGCAAATATTACTGCTGGGTCAGCTGGATGACATCACTCTTTATCATCTGCCTTCAGTTCCCAGGCTAACAGAAACTTAAAATTTAACATTTCTCTGTGAAAAATACCTATCTCTCAGATGTGCAGCTGCTAGGAAGTCTCAGAGCAATAAAAACACTTTACATTTTAAACCTAGTAATTATTTCTGTTTCAAGACAATAGAAAGAAACTTCTAGCTCTAGACATCCCGTCTCCTTCAGTGAAACTGAGAGATAGACAAAATCATAAAACATTCTGATTCCAACCTATTTTTTGAAGCCTTGCAAGTTAACTCTGTATGTTGCAACTTCTACTATTAAAACATACATTTGCAAAAGTATATAGTTTATATACATTTCTGTTCTTTTCCAGTAGGGTACACTGTGGTTACATTGTTGAAGCTTAGTACATAATGTACGGTTCTGTATAAATTATAGCAATATTCACAAATAAGGTTCATAGGCTGGTACTAGGCTATCAGCCCTAGGGCCTATACAAGCCTTGCCATAACAATTCCCTGGCTATTTCTTCCCACAGTATTTACTTCCCTGGACCGCCGTCTAGCAGGGTGACTGATGTGACCCCCAGGGTGAATTTCCCAACCCCTGGGGTAAAGTTCCTATCTCCCATCCAATCATCAAAGTTCCTTTTGAAGAGGGCCAAAGAAGTGCTGTGGTTGACATGTATGGGCAGTCTACTCCAGAGTCTGGGGAGTCTACTCCAGAGTCTGGGGAGTCTCTGGGTCAGGAACCTATCCTTTCAGCATGTTTTGTTCATCGTGATGACAAGGTCTATATCCCTGGAGTGTGTCTCTCTGAGTGATTGGGATTTCTTTAAGTGTAGCATGTCCAACAGCTCTTGGTTTGACATGGCCTTGTATAAGCAGAGATCGCCTCTGACTAGACGATGTGCAACAGAGTATAGGTGGAGTTTTTTTTAGATGGTCAGCATAGGGCATCTGCTTTAGACCTGTGGTTCTTTTAGTGAGGTATTTCTGCGGCCTTTCCAGTTGTTGCAGATGTCTTAAGAGGTACATACCAAACAGGGCATTGTATTTTATAATGGTTCTAATGAAGGGTGTGTACAGTGGGACAATGACCTCCTTTTTTCTGGATGAAAAGCCCTTAGTGATGAGGTATGCCACATAGAAGGATTTCCTGACTGTTGTGGTGATGTGGTTATTGAAGGTGAGACCACTGACCACCTGTGTCCCTAAGTCTCTTATCACACTTTCAGTGTTTAGTGTACTGCCACCTATGTGGTAATTCATGAGTACATGTTTTTTTTCCTAAAGGGGATAACTATACATTTCTTGGCATTGAGCTTGAGCCCATGGCTCTGGCACCAAGCATAACATAGAATTATTTACAAAATTCCAGCTAGCTGGGCTGGCAGCCTCACAAGTATGACTGTCCTTTTGGCCTCCCATTAGAATGGTTTAGTAAACTTTATTTATACATGGATTTAACTTTTAATGAAATGTTTAGGTCCACTAGGCATGTCCTGCTTTCAGGAGAGACATGAGCTGGTACTCATACTGACTAGAGGAAATGAGGTCAAGGTGCCAGGGAAATTCCCCTTATCTTTTTGGTAAGTGTCATGGAACTTTGTACATCTTTTTGAAATACCCCTTACTCAGGGAAATGGACCCTCACATTAATTTATTTTCCAAAGAATGGCACCTCAAGAGATCAGTTCCCCATTATGTTTTATTATAATGCCATTACTCGAAAGAATTCCATGCATCTGGCCTGGGAATATAAACCACAGCCTTCTGACCTTCTTAAAAATGCTTCATTTTTTTGATACTAACTAACCATAGAATTAATGGTTAAGACACAGCAAATGATAGTTGTTATTTACAAGCAAGAGTAGAAAGATTTGTTGACTCTCTTTTGAGAATGTTTCAGCGCTGCTTGCCAGGCCATTTTCATGTCATACATCTCTTCATTTTCTGGTAGTTTACAACTGCTAAAGACACCTTTGAGTATGGCAATGGCAGAATCATAATAAGAAGACTGATATATTACCTGTCAAGGCATTTTATGATTTAATATAGTAGTTAGTGTAGTAGCTTTGAATGTACGGATATACATTTCACTTTGGTGCAGTCTTGAAATTTTATAAGAAACAATCTTACCTGGGATGAGTTGCTGGCTTGAGTGGCTAGTGAACTCCCCTAATCTTTCAAAAAATCATTCAGAAGTTTATTTTATGTAAATCAGGACAGAGTCAGAGTACCCAAAGGGATCTGAGACAGTTTCACATCTTTTACACTGCATTGTAGCATGTGTTTACCGTGGCTAGGCTAGCCACCCAGTGGTAAAAACCCTGTCTCTAGATGACTGTCACTGTTGAGGTGACACCCTGACTCCATGTGTAAAAATGTGAAAAGGGGGTTGTGCATGGATGACGTGCATGTTTCATATGAGCACTATGCTAGATAGTAAGGAACCCATGACATCTGCATAAATATCACATTTCTGAGGGGCACGGATTTTCTTTTTTTTTTGCAGGAAGACATTTATACATTCCAAACTTAGAATGTCAGTACTAGATAAACGTGGCATTTTAATAGAATTTTGCATTTTAGGATAAAGCAGGTATTCACCAGGTATATTTACTACTTACAATGCTGTCAGCTTCCTTTTGTTAGTGTTCTGCACCTACAATCTGTTTTACTTTTGCATATGTATATAATTGCACCAGAAAATTGTAAGGAAACCACAGTTATGATTGAAAATTACAATTAAAGAAGTCCACTAATGAAAATTTAATTTCTTATATATTTATCAGAGTTGCTGATAATCCATTATAGTTTGTTTTTTTACACTGAATTCCAGTGGAAACTGCTTCTTCCTTATTGAGGTTAAAAATGCTGATGGTATCAACCATGTGACTGGCAAAATACTTGTCAGCATTAGAAAGCAAGGTAATTTATATTTATTTGTGAGATAAAATGTCCTTACCAAGGAAAAAAGTATTTTTCAAAAGTGCTTAATGCAAAGCTGCTAAAATTACCATTCCTGCAAATTATTTGATAAGAAAAGCAGCTTCACATCTGTGGAACAAAAGCTAACTGACAGGCGTTGACCAGAAATCAGTCTTCTTTGTCAGTGTTGATAACTGTCTTAAAGGCCAAACAAACAGAGCTTGCCTAGTAAATAGGATATGACTAGGCCTGCAAAACTTTATTTCATTGTTGATAAACAATCTGCTCTGTTTTATATGATTTAGAACTTTAGCATGTTGTAAATGTGTTGTATAACACATTTCACTTTGAGCTACCCAAGAAAAAAGTATTGCTTAACCCACACAAAAGACTTTTATAGTAGCCATTACATTAGTTCATTCGAGTTAACCGCATAATAATAATATCAGCATTTCTTTCCAGTAACATGAATAATTTGCAGCATGTTCAGTTTTATTCAGCTTATTGCTCTTTATGTTTGTGTGTATGCATTTAAAAGATTAATCTAGTAAGTGATAACTACCTTATAGTCTGGGCAGAAGGGGGTATAGCGAGTAAACCTGTGCCAGGCTTCCACAGAAGTGTGTGTGTTTGTAAATAAATCAAATCTCAAAGAGTGTGTGTGTGTGTGTGTGTGTGTGTGTGTGTGTGTGTGTGTGTGAGCTACTTGGGCAGGGACACTAAGCACTGGTTAGACAGAGAGGGTGCTGGAGGTTTTGGATTGACCACTCCGCTGAGATATTAACCCTATAACTGTGCCAGTGGGGAGTCTTATTGGGGATCTGGAGAAAGTGGCAGAAACCAGCCCCAGACTGACCGTGATTTCTGTGTGCTCTTAAGGGAATTTGTACTTTACTCCGTGTGTGTACGGTTTACTATTGAAATGTCGAATGGCACTACATCGACTGTACTATAGTCGAACACGGAAGTTCGAAAATAGTAATGTCGACGACAAAAAAACAATCTAGGACTGTGTTTTAACATGGGTTGAGGTAGGGGAGATGTTTGTAGTTCTGAATAATACTGAACACCTACCTCGACCCATGTTAAAACCATTCCTAGATTGTTTTTTTGACGTCGACATTACTATTTTCGAACTTCCGTGTTCGACTATAGTACAGGCGACGTAGTGCCGTTCGACATTTTAATAGTAAACCGTATGTACTTATCATCCTCCTAATGTGCACGTTCCTCGCTGGTGCTAGTGGTGAGGATTGAGGTTTCTTGATTACTGGGCCAGTGCAGGGGCATCACAATGATATTTTTGCTTTAACTCCATGCTGTGGCAGCAACTTTTATCGAGGGCCTTTAGTAAAATAAGCATTTCCTATAGTTTACTGAGAACAGCAATGAGCAGTTTGATTAGTTTCTAAATGCATGCCATCTGACTGAACCATGCTGCAGAGAGAATGCTAATAGACAGGTTTCTAAATACATACCATCTGACTGACCCATGCTGCAGAGAGAATGCTAATAGACAAGTTTCTAAATGCATGCCCTCTGACTGAACCATGCTGCCGAGAGATTGCTAATGGACACATATCCGTTCTAATACCTGTATTATGCATTGTATTACTCCTGATCTTACCACTTTTTAAGCCTTCTTGTACATGTGCATTTTTTACATTGATGTTATATACTGTATAATTCAGTTATACCTTTAATCTCACTTTTCTGTTGTTACTATGTATGCAACCTAGGCTGAGCCTGCAAATGGTCAAATTTGATCAATGCTCTACCCTGGTAAATAAAATTAATTAGTTAAATAAAATGAATGTATTAGGTTGCACTGAATATTATTTGAGTACTGAAACAGGCCCTTAAAAATTGTGAGTTTTTAATTTAACAGAGAAATTTCATGTCATTATATTATTGTGTACTGTTCCATAATATGGCTGTAAGGTGAGAAGATATCACACTATTTTTCATTTTTTTGGCCTAGGCTCTGACCGTCTCTAATGCCATCAGAAAAGAATATACAGTGGGTGAGACTGTTAACCTGATGTCAGCAGATGCACAAAGATTCATGGATGTCACCAATTTCATACACCTGATTTGGTCATCACCCCTGCAAATTGCTGTGTCTATCTATTTCCTCTGGCTAGAGTTGGGGCCATCAGTACTGGCTGGACTGGGAGTTATGATCTTACTGGTTCCCATCAATGCCTTCTTGGCTACGAAGTCCAAAAAGATGCAGGTATTTAATCACATGTGCCTTTGGAGGCAGCATTTTCTGACTAAATACATGATGCTACATGTTACTGAAGCTTTATTTCATACACATTTATATACAAAATGGCACTGATTAAAAGTACTTTGAAGTAAGCATGCAAAGAAAAACACTATTAAGATTTAGTTTTAACCTTTAGAATAATTTTGGTACTAACACTTTACATTTTGGTAGAAATCATTTACATTGTTTTAAAAGTTACTTGTAAAACAGAACTTTTACAGCAGGGGCGGCCCGTGCTATTGGACTGCCGGACTGCAGCCCCCCCACCTGTAAACAATAAAAAAAAAGAAATAAAATAAAAATAAATAAAAAAAATAAAAATCACGGACTTTCGCGTATGCGCACTAGTCCGGACTGCTGCTGAGACAGTCTGGAGCATGTGCAGACTGTCTCAGCAGCAGTCCGGATTACGAAACATTTAACAACAGATATCCCAGACATCTATGCAGTTGTAACTGCATAGACTGTCACAGGAAAGGGAGCCAACTCGGACTGCAACGTCGGCAGGCAGACTGGAGTCTCGTCAGGGAAATCTCACGTGGTGGATGCGCACGAAGGGATCATGAGGTCGCAGGCATGGATTTAATGGCACAAAGGGATCATGGGCATGGATTGAAGGGATTGCTCCAGGTGTGTGTGTGTGTGTGTGTGTGTGTGTGTGTAAATGCCCCAGTTGCTATATACTGGTGGCAAGAACAAACTCATGGTGGTGCGGTAGGGAATACCTCAGGCTTGAACCCTGTACCTTGTATGCAGGTGTTAAGGACCTGAATTCCCTACCCACCACCATTTGTAAAAAAATTGCAGATTTTTGCCTCATATTTGATCTGATCTGTTCCTCATAATATCTGTGGTTTCTAAATGCTGCAATGCTTGATATTTGATGGTGCAGTGGTAGCATTGTTATCTCACAGGTGCAGATTCTCAGGTTTGATTCTTGGCTGGGGTGCTTTCTGTGTGGGGTCTGCATCTTCTCCCTGTGTTTGTGTGGGTTTGCTTTTGTGTCCTCCTGTGTTACAAAGACATGCCTGCATTATTTCTTCCTGGGCCTCTGCTTAAAATTGTTTTTTGTTCCAAGTCAGACTGTCCTGATTAACAAATGTTAAATAAAATTGACAGGCATTTCAATTTCAGACTTCAGGTTTCTGAATGTTTAATTCCTTACATATTTGATGGTGCAGTGGTAGCATTGTTGCCTAACAGCTATAGGTTTCCTGGTTTGATTCTTGGCTGGGGTGCCTTCTGTGTGGAGTCTGCATCTCATCCCTGTGTTTGTGTGGATTTGCTCTAGTGTCCTGCCATTTTACAAAGACATGTGTCTGCAGTATTTCTCCCTGGGCCTCTGCTGAAAATTGTTTTTGTTCCGTCAGAAGTAAAATTGACAGACATTTGAATTTCAGACTTCATATTCTTCAGAAAAATACATAGTAACACGACCTTTTATTATAGCAATTTTCTAAGTTTATAAGATGAATATTTGAAATTTGTCCTTATTTTTGGGACTATATTACCCCATTATTGGCTTTGTCCCTGGTTTTTGGGCTTTTGACCCCCCCCCAATAAATTTGGCTTTTTCCAGATTTCTTGTGCTGCGAAGTTGAGATGCAGGTGAGTATTGAGTAGATTTTACAAGGAGCTGAGAGCTGCAGGGGAAGAGAAGTTTAGTGCTGCTTATGCCAAGTCAGCTTGCATTGTTAATAGCACAACAGGTTGTGTATTTGCTTTTGATGCAGAAGGTTGTTGGTTCTACTCCCACAAGGGGTGGATGCTGCTGTACTGAAAAAGTTAAGATACTAACTATAAGCCTGTTATCAGTTTGCCATCCATTTCCTATTGCAATGTTACTAGCTTATCATACTTCTTCAGAGATTGTGCATATTTACTGATAATGGTGGACTGTAGAATTGTGCATATTTACTGATAATGGTGGACTGTAGAAGTTTGAGTAGACTTTTATGATGGAATTGTTCTGAAATGGGCAGTTTTGTCATTATGGGTGCATGCATTTTGTTTCATTGTTTACTGGAAAGATGTTCTGAATTGGGCAGTTTTGTCATTATTGGTGCATGCGTTTTGTTTCATAGCTTACTGGAAAAATGTTCAAAACAATAGGAAGGTGTATCAAAGAGCACATGTATGTTTCATATGCAAGGGGCCTATGATTTGAAAACAGCCCAGAATTAATCTTTATCTGCCACTGGTAAAATGTATTTTCTTTGAATGTGGGTTTCAATGCTGTTTCAATGAATGTGAGTTTCAAGGGCAGATAAGTTTTAATGCTAAGTTTGTTTAGCAGATGTCTTAGTGTTTGTGCTGTAAAATGCAAAATAAAACTTTTAAATGAAGTCCAAATCATCATAGAAGTAAATCAGTATGCACATTAGTGTTTATGGTAAATGGAGTGAAATAGCCAAGTAATGGATCATTGGAATGGCTGCAGGGGGAGGCTCCATTCGACCATGATTTTGTGAGGGGGAAGGGCGGCAAACTTAAAGACAGCCCCAGCTGAACTATACTTCCCAACTGTCCAGATTTTCAAAGAATGAATAGATTTTTGCTTCTTATTTTTGGTTTGTTCCTCATAAAATTTGTGGTTTTCTGGCAAATCATTTAGGAATTAAGTCACTAAATAATGACACACTGAGTTTCAGACTTCATAACCTTCAGAAAAATGCAGGTTAAAGTAAGACCTGTTGTTCTATCAACTGTCTCAGTTTATACAAGAGCAAGTTTTAGTACTGTTTATATGTTCCCCCAATATATTTGGCCTTGTCCAGATTTATTGTATTAACAGGTTGAGAGGTACATGCAAATAAATTCCTTTATAGAATTAGGCATAGCCAAACCTCTCAACTGTCCCTGATTTTGGCTCAAAATGTTGCTCTTCCCCCTAATAATCCCTCCGCAAAATAGCAATTTTGGAAGAAAACATGGAGGGTTTACAATTAAGAAATGACTGTAATAATCAGAGTTATAGATTACTTTTATTTCAGAAATGCATGTAGATTCTTTTATTTTGTCAGCTGCTCAAGTTAGCAGTACTAATATTAAAGTGCCCCTTCTTTGACAGGTTCCCAGCTGTATTGTGTCACTATTTTATATTTTTACATCACATTTTTGGTCCATTTTTCATAAAATTGTGTTTTTTTGGCAAATTAGTGACAAATCATTAAAAATTGAAGTTAGAAAATAATGACAGACATTTGAGTTTCAGATTTCATACCATTCAGAAAATTCATACTAACGCAAGACCTATTCTATTATCTTTCTAAGTTTATAAGAGCAATATTTAAAAATTGTCCTTATTTTTGGGCCTTTGTCCCACTTCTTTGTATGGCTTTGTCCAGATTTCTTGCTCTGAGGTTGAGAGGTATGACAAATGTGTCAGGGCCATCACAGTCAGCCAGAGACATTTCAAATTGTGACATACTTGTTGCACCCCACTCCCCCATGTAGTGACTCTGGATGTGTCGAAGCAAGGCAAGGAGTAGTTATGCAGTGTAAATGTGCAGAGTATCCCCCCCATCCAAGGTAGACACAAGTACTAGAGTGGCTTTTCATCTGTCCTTGATTTTTGCAGAATGGTCTGGTTTCTGTCATATTTTTTGTACTGTTGATTTATGCTTATTACTCAAAGTGCCTGTTGCTCTGTGTTTAAGTAACAATACTTTAATGACCATCAAGTAAGCTTGGCTGAGATCATAAGATGCAAGTAAGCTTTAATAAGCATACTGTTAAAGAATTGCTAACATTGAAAGCCTTTCTGTTGTTGCCATGTAGAGAATACTTAACTAGGTAATGTATAAGCCTTGGGTATTGAAATGCATATAACAGTATTTGTAATAAAGGACAGGATTACATTATTTTAAGAAGCTCATTACACTTGGAGACTTCCAGACATCTCTGCAGGCTTTACCCATAAACTAAACAGAATGCCAATCGTGTGGTCCATAACCCGTACAGTAATCCTTATTAAGCAATGTATCTTGAGCTTATTTCTTGTTTGCTTTTCATTTTTTACTTTGATCGTGTTTTCCCCATGAAACAAGTAGATAGTTGTCAGGCAGCAGGTCTTTTTTTGGATAAGAAACATTTTTACAAGTGGGGGCATCAGAGATTTCTACTTTCAGCATACTGCGGTGGTGGTGCTGCGGTAGCGTTGTCGCCTCACAGTTAGATGTTGCCCGTTTGATTCTCAGTTAGAGCATCTTCTGTGTGGCGGTATGCGTAAAATGGGCGTTCCTTCATTGAAGGTTGTGCATTAGGCCCGGCAAGCCAGCACGTAAAAATCTACTGCCAATCATTAGCGGACCGGAGTTCCGCTGTGGTGACCCCTAACCGGGAAAAGCCGAAAGACACAAACAAACTTGGTACTTTAATAAAGCTGAATATAAATTATAATTTATGGCATTCCATTAATTTATTTAAAAAATTATTTATTTTTTCATGCCTCACAACCTTTTTGTTTCCATCTAGATATTAAGTAAGCTGTCATGCAGCCAATGCATTGAAATATTTTTATTCTTCTACACTTCATTTTGTCTTGATTGGACTCATAATGACGGTTTGGCACCCAGGGCAGTGTATTTAGTTAGTTTTTGTGGTTTTGAGCATAGCTCCTCCCCTTTCTAGTTGGCCACACTCCTTCCCATTGACCCCACCCATTCAGCTGTCTCCTGCAGCCCCCCTTTGATTTGAAGTCACCAGCCGCCACTGTTTTACAGTATGTGCCAACAATTCCCTCAGAGCTAAGCACCCTTAATACCAGAGTACTACAGGGTTCAGTTCTAGGCCCCCTTCTTTTCTCAATCTTTGTTAATGACTTAACTTTACAAAGTATGTAATAAACATCACATGGTTACACCCTCACCTCAACCACTACCACATTCTCTAAGAGATTACATTAAAATGTTGAACACTGATGCCATAAAAAATGCTTGTCAAAACTTCCTAGAACTTGTTAGATCAGGCCTCAGCAGAATTCCCTGAACTTGCCTGCTCTATACATTCCTACAACTCATCAACAGCAAAACTGTTCTCAATCAAATAATGCTATATTAGCTTCTGAAAAAACATGCTGAATCAGCTTGTGAGTGGTGAACTCAACTGTCAGGAATATAGACTCCCCAGTCACCAGGCTGTACAAGGATAGGGTTACTGTGAGCTGCCTTTCAGGTGCCAGGATCACAGACAGAAAAGGGTCCTAAAGGCCCTAGGTAAGGGACACAAATGCGACTACAATGTGGTGGTGATACATATGTGAGTGAATGACTAGGGTCACAAAACACTAAGAGACATACAAAATGACTTGCAGGAAGTCTCTAGGCATGTACTGGATGCAGGTAAAACTCTGGTTGTGAGTGGAATCCTTCCTTCACCATGAGTGATATCTCAGTATAAAGAAAATATAATTGTCTTTTACAACTGGCTTAATAGATGTAATAGTCAGTGTCATTCTGGGGGGACATGTATCAGCCTGGAATGTGCATAGTCCTACTTGTTTTGCAAGGGATGGCCTACATGTCTTGTTTAAAGGATTCCGCATACTGGCAAAACTTTTGCTGCCCCCATAGTACTTGTTTTTTTTTTTTAACAGTCATCTAATGGGCATACCAGCTTAGCAAATTTTTCTAACACTAAACAAGATCATGTTAAGGTGACTATTCTCAATTACATTTCTCAATAACAAAATGCTCCACCTTGGGGCACTCCTACATCTGGTACATGTCCGCGTATTTGTACTTACAGAGACTTTGTTTAAATGTAAAGAAAGCAATTCCTTCGTATTTGGATTTTGCACCTACCATGTCTTCAGGTCTAGTGGAAACTGGTGTGTTTCTAGATTTGTCATGGACTACATCATCTAGCCAGATACCCAGAGTCACGCAAACAGCTTCCAGAACTTCAGTATCATGTTAGATTATAAATAAAACAAACAAAAAAATCAGGCAGCACATGAAATTCCCCAGCATTTCAGCTCATGCCTTTCAAGGGAACATTTTATTCACAGAAAATAATGCCTTTTATACTTATACAAACATATCCAAATTATCAATAAATTAATTAACTTAGTACCAATTCAAAGTAAAGCTGAACACAGTATTTTTGTTTAAGCTATTAGCTATCAGAATATTTAATGGTAAAATAAATTGCACTTCTAATGCATTCAAAGCCTTAAGCTTATCACCCATTCTACATAAACTAATGGCAGCTAAAACAATACATTTGAAATCATATACTCTCCCCATCATGAAAATTTATAAATTATAGCATGCTTTGCCACTGTACTATCAACATTTCCTTTTGTAACATCTGACACATGTTTCCTGTATTCTAACGTTTGCTTTTCTTCTAGTTTGCCCAATATACCACTTTGATACTGACCAGTCACATTTCATCCCACAAACCATGAGACTCTGACAAGAAAAAAATTCATTATTTTTTAACTTTCTATTATTAATAAACAATTCCCTTCTTTTAAGCATATAACCACAAATGTTGCATCTACCACAGGACTGCATGCCTAATGTGCCCAAATTAGGGTTCAAAACTGACTCATTACTTTATTTAACAGACAATATTTCTCCGAAATGCAGTCCCTCTTTAAATGAAAACATAACTTTTTTCAGGTAAAATCAGGTACTCATGAAATACCATGGCCATCTTTACTTTGAATTTGTAACATGTTATTAATTGATTAACTGATAATTTGGATAAGTTTGTACATGTATAAAAGTCATTGTTATAGATAGTGAATCAAAGGTCCCTGTGGAAGCTGTAAGACGAGGGGCTGGAGAATTTCATGCCCTGTTTGATTGTTTTATTTTATTTATCAGTAATAGTTATTTTAATACTGAATTTTCATTAATGTTAGATTCTTGGAAGATTTAGAGGAAATTCCCATAAGCAATAACTCCATAGTCCTAGGACTGGAGTAATCGTACCTCTAATTTAAGGTATGCCCCAAATTTTTGCATATGATAAATAGGAATTCTGTGGATCAAATAGTGAGTGAATCTAGTACATGCCAAAGTATTCTGGATCTGATCTTCACTAATATTGTCTCTACCTGCTCCACTCGTCTAGTGTCAAGTCAGAAAATAAAATATTAACATTTATACTCAAAACTACCATATTCCTCAAACCAATGTTTCCATTTTCAAGGACTCCAAAAGACATCCTAATACAATTATATTATAAAATCTCTAAATTTACCCATCAGTACATTGCCCTAAACACAGTGACTAACTTGACAGTTATGTAAAAGATTCTTGAGATTTCTTATAGGTTCATAAGTGTTTACTAGGCTAACAACCACAATGGTCTTTTTAAGTCTAGCCATGTATCCCAAATTTCTGACAAGTTCTGATAACCTTGATAAGTGTAAGCAGGATTTTTTGAGTTGAACCATTTACAGGTTACCTGTGTCCATTAGAGACATAGGTGCCAAACCAGGGATGAATTTTCAGTTTCCCATCCAATTGTCCAAGTTGCACTTGAATTGGGTTAGGGAGGAACTCTGCTTCACATGGATGGGGAGCCTGTTCTATAGATGCAGTAGTCTGTGGGATACATACCTATCTCTCCAGCAGAACCTATTTATATCACAGACAAGTAACCCAGAAATTACTTAAACCTACTACAGGTTTGGTCTTTCCCTGCTACTTATTACGTTTTTACCACTAGGTGACAGTTTCTGCCCATACAACCCCAGTTTATCAGTCCACTCCCAACTGTTTTTTAGTTTTTACACTAATAAGCTGGCTGAAATCTAACATCACTAAACTGTAAGTATCTTCTTTCTACTTGCACAATTCCTCTTGAAAAGCTAACCTACTCTACCTTGCCTGACACTTGTAGTACAACTCTTTCTGCTCTCGCTAGTAAACTACACTCTGCTGATACTTTTTTTCTGCTGCACTCACAGGATTTGGCTCTTCCTGCTCTGTTCACCCTGCAGGCTCACTCCGCTTCCCTACCCTACCCCCAATTCCCACCCCCCAGTGCTCTTACCTATATCCTGGCCTTACCACATCCCATCAGCTTAATTAACCAATCCTCATCCTCTCCTCACTAACTCTCCCTCACACAGCACTCCTACGTACACTCCTACAATTACACCCCTCCCTTACATTTCTACTTTCCCCCTCTCTTCGCTAGCTCCAATACAACTCCAAAATTCATTACACACTCACTTACTTCCAATAATTCCTCTATTATTTTATAACACATTACCCCAATCATAACACTCAGTTTCCATTATAAACCATACTTCTCTCTCTCTTTCTCCTCAGTTTCCATTCTAATCTATACTGCTTCCTCTCCCTCTCATCTCTCCTTCTCCTCTCTGACATGTTCTCCTTACAACATCAAATCCTCCATACCCCCTACCTCCTACTTCTACTACTAATTCCCCTATACCAAGCCACTTCTTATACCTCCCTTGCCTGTCCAATTCTACCAACAAAAACAACCTCTGAAGTCTCTCCCCTGTATCCTCACTCTTTCCACTTTATCTCCCCTTCCCTCATTCAATCCAACCCTCTGCACCTTTTTCATCCTAAAATCTTCTCCACCAAACCCAAAATAGTGTCACCAACTCCAATCTGTAATCTTCCCAAACCTACTCCCTACAAGCAAAAATGGCCAAAGGATGTCTCCTCTAACAAACTATTCCTAGCAGGTGACATCCACCCCAACCCTGGTCCCTCAACCTGTAACAACAACTCCAACCCCATAAATATTCCACCTCTGATAACACCCTAAAGATCTTCACAATTAACACTCAGAGTCTTAACAATAAATCTCACCTATTCCATACCTGGTTAAGCCATAACCAACCTGACATCCTAGCCTTCTCTGAAACCTGGCTCAAACCCTCCATCTCTGATTCAGAGATTCTGCCCCCTGGATTTCATATTCTAAGAAATGACCATGTAAGTAAAAAAGGTGGTGGCACCGCTTTAGTCTGTTCTAATCTGCACACCCTAGTACCCCTCCAAACTCCTATCCCCCAATTCAAGAACACTGAACTAACCGCTGGACTACTAAAATTAAACAAGCACAAAAACATTTGCTTCATTGCCGTCTACATCCCTCCTGGTAATAATATACCAATACTTGAAGAAATTCTCATATGGGCTTCCACAAAACTTACCTTTAAGACTTGCATCTTAGGAGATGTAAATATTGATTGGAACAAACTCAATATCCCCTCTCCTTCCCTATCAACCTTTACAATTTCACTCAGACTATCCTCTCTATCACCCGACCCAACAAAATTAATCCCCCTGGAACCACCCTAGACTGGATCCTAGTCTCTAACCCTAATAAAATAACCAAATCTGGCACAATTCCTGATACCTTTAGTGACCATCTACCAGCCTTCATTCATCGCTCCACCAGCTCTTCTCCACACCAACATCAATATATCCTTACTCGCAACCTTCGCAACTTTAACCCTACTACTTTCTCAAACATATTCAAACAAATGAACTGGCATACTCAATACACTCTTCCCCTTGATAAAGCTATAGACCATTTCAACTCTGTCTTCCTTGATACCTTAAACTCTGTAGCCCCCCTTAGAAATAAAAGAATCAAAATGAACATGGTTCCCTGGCTCTACAAAGAGACCAAACAAACAATGCACCAAAGGGACAAACTGTGGAAACTTCACCAAAAAACAATTTACCCAGCACCTTGCTTCAATATAAACAGCTCAGTAAACTCTCAAAAAAGCTAATCAACAAGGACAAAAAAAACTACTACACTAAGCTTCAGTCTAATAACTATAATAATCCAAAACAATTCTGAAAGACAATAAACTCACTTCTCCATCCAGGATCAAAAACTAATCCATGTCCCAACCCAAGTAAAACTGACCATCAACTAGGTTCTGAATTCAATTCCTTTTTCATCGAAACCATTTCCTCCCTCACAAAATCTTTTCCCAACAACAACCCAGCTACCTCTCTCCCTCCCCCTTCTAACCTTCCAAATAACCTTCCTTCTCTATTCGAGCTTAAATCCGTCTCCACAACTCTCATAAAAAACTCCTATCCAAACTTAAGCCCTGCTCTAACGCTTCTGACAATATTCCCTCATCCTACCTAAAACATGCCGCAGATGGCATTGATCTCCCAATCAGTATCATTATAAACAGATCAATAAAAGAATCCTATGTCCCTAAACTCTGGCACTCAGCCTTCATTCTCCCACTCCATAAGGGAGGAAAAAATACCAGCATCTCAAATTTCCGCCCTATTGCCTTACTAGCCCCAATTTCTAAAATCCTTGAAAAGTACATCCACCTCCAACTTATGCCATTCCTGACCCAAAACAATCTCCTCACACCTACTCAGCATGGCTTCTGCCCTGGCCACAGCACCATAACTGCCCTAATTTCTTTCTTAGATACTGTCAACCAAGCCCGTGATTCAGGACAGCTAGTTTATACTCTTCTTCTTGATCTGTCCAAAGCATTTGACACTATCTCCCATAACCATCTGCTCTTTACATCTCCCCTAAAACTCTATCCTGGTTCTCCAGTTATCTATCAGACAGATCTCAAGCTGTCAAATGGAAAAACTCCATCTCTTCCTTCTTACCCACCCCCACAGGTGTCCCACAGGGATCCATCCTCGGATCTATGCTATTCAACATCTTCATAAATAACTTTCACACTGCTATTCCTGACACCAAAATCATTCAGTACACAGATGACTCAACCCTACTCTGCTCTGCCTCTAACCTCTCTGAATTGCTCTCTAAAACCCAAACTGCCTTCCCAAAAACTGAAAACTGGATGCACCAAAACCACCTCTGTCTTACGGCTAGCAAATCCAAAATTCTACTATTCCTATCCACTAAGAACTATTCCTTCAATAAAAATGATTTCAAAATCCTTAGCCAAACCAAAACACCTATAGAAGTCATCCCATCCACTAAACTGCTAGGTATAATAGTTGATGAACACCTAAAATTAGATTTACATGTACAACAGAACATTAAAAAGACCCACCAAAAGCTAGGTATGCTGTACAGAAACTATCACTTTCTCTCCAACTCCACTAGACACGCTCTAGCCTCTACTTTTTTTCCTTCCTTCCTTACTATATGATGCTCCACTCCTAACCAACCTGTCCTCCTCCATTACCTCCAAACTAGAAAGGTGCTACAATAAAATCTCTAAAGTTGCCTCCAAATCCAAAAATTCCACCCACCACTGCCTCTCCCTACAAACCCTGAACTGGCTAGAACTTCCAAACCACCTAGATTACCTACAACTCTCTACAGCTCATACACTCATATTTCAGCCTACAAAATGCCCTGCTCTAAATAATATCCTCCCCCCCATATACCCAACAGAACCCTTAGACCTAAACATCAGAACTTAATAGCTATGCATAAACCCAAACATCCCACTGGCTAACTGCTCCTCTCCTATGGTCTAGGCAAAAAATGGAATTCCCTTCCTCAATCTCTAAGAAGCACCCAAAACTATGAAAATTTCAAAGCCCAGCTTTTCATACACCTGTCTACTAAATGAAAATGCCCCTGTCTACTCCCTACTTAAGCTCTGATTATCTTAAGCCTTAAGAGTCTCCCCCTTTCAGCACATAATCCCTCCTTACTTAAGTATCGATCAGTTCAAGCCTTAAGAGTCTCCCACTACTGGCACATAATCCCTATATACCTCACTCAGAAAATACTCTTTCGTCTCTATCAAGTCTCCCTGCACTCTCCTGTTGCTTTATTCCTCTCCTTACTTCCCCTACTCCTACAGCTATTTTTGCTCAAGAAAACTTGTAAATATTGTAAATATAGAGTTCTACAGAATTGTTTCTGGTACTAAAAGTACCTCTTGTTATAATATTTGTAAACTGTAAATGCATTCTCAGACCTAGCTTGTATTTCTTTAAATCCTGTATGTAAATTGTTCTTTTTAATGCATTCTCTGAGCTTTTCTCCCCAGGCCTCCACTGAAAACGGGCCATGTTGACCCAGTGGACTTCCCTGGTAATCAAACTGGAAATAAAATAAATAAATAAATAAATAAGTCTTTAGAATGGGTAATTTCAGTGCTGTTTGTTTTGTGAATATACAGGAGGTCCATCAAAGTTGGGTCTGACAATGCCCTGTATGCCAGGCATAGATCTTCCTTCAAAAGCCCGTAGGTGACAGAATACAGGGATAGGTCCTTGAGGCAGTTTGCACAGGAAATTTTACTTACGTCCTGTATTCTTTTAGCGAGGAGCCTCTGTGGATGTTCCACTTGTTGGATATGCCTGGTTAGGTACATACCAAAGGGGGCATTGTACTCAATGATAGGTCTGACAAATGCCGAATACAGTGGAACAATGACTTCCTTGGACTTGGATGCAATACCTTTATTTATAAGTTGCGCAGAACAGAATTATTTCCTCACCACTGTACACACATGATGGTCAAAGGCTAGATTACTATCTATGTGTGTCCCTAAGTCCCTGACTACTGGGTCAGCTCTAAGAGGTGTGTTGTCAATATGATAGTTACCAGGGATGGATGCCTTTTCAAAGGATACTATTATGCATTTCTTGGCATTTCGTTTTACTCCATGGCTCTGACATCAATTGTTTGTTGGTGTCAGCTCCTCTTTTGTGTCAGTGTGAGATTTAATGACAGCTTCTAATTTATAATTATCTGCAAATGTAGTCAGAGACCACAACATTGGCCTTGACTTCTGAGAAGTAAATGCCGAAAAAGAGTGGTCGAAGGACTTATCCCTGAGGGACTCCACTTGTGACTGGCCTCCTTGTAGAGGTGGACTCCCCAATTCTAATTTCCTGCATCCTGACTGTGAGCCAGTTGGCTATCCACCGGGTGACATATGTGTCTGTACCTAACCTCTTGAGTTTGTCAACAATGCCCAAGTTGGGTATTGTGTCACATGCCTTGGCCAGGTCAATGTAGGCAGTATGAACAAATTTGCCCTCATACATTGCTTTGGTGACCTTCTCAAAGAGGTCCACTAGGCTGAGTATTCATGATCTGCCTTTGATGAAACCAAACTGGGTAGGATTTAGTGTCTGGAGGTTTACTATAACTCCATTGCTTTCCATGGCTTTACATATAAGACTAGTGAGACTTATGGGTCTGTAGTTTCCATGGTCTGTAAATGGCCCATCTTTGTGCAGAGGGATGACTGTTGCCTTTTTCCATTCATGAGGCACGAAACCTGTTTGGAGGATCCAGTTATATAGTAATTCCAGAGGCCCTGATAGGTCATGTTTCATGCTGTTTAGAAGGCATCCTGGGATACTGTGTGGACCTATTGATGCAGTGTTCTTGGTCTTAGAGAGAGCATTAAGGACCTGTTCCCTAGTGATAGTAGGAGGTGTTATATTTGATGATATTTCCTGATGAAAGTTTGAGGAGGAGAGTGGGGTTGGGCCTGAATTTATCAGCCAGGAGGTTTGCTATGTCTTCTGGTTCAGTATAGGTGGATCCATGAGCTCTGCACACAATTGTGTATTGCCTTTTAGGTTGCGAACATAGCTAAACTTAACTCAAATTTGGCTTTGGTAGACTATTTGTCCTCTGAGTTGTTTAATTTGATGAGAGTACTTTTTTTCCAGCTGGGTGCTGCACCTCCTGATTTTTGCCATGATTTTCTTCCTCCTGTTATACAGCCTATTGATTTTGTGATTCCACCAGGGTGGCTTGTGTTTTTGAGTTAGTTCTGTACTTCTTCCTGGTGGGTACAGCTGCCTCTATGTAACTATTAACATGCTTGTACAAGGTTTCTTAGTCAAATTACTTCATGCAGCATTTTTGAAATGGTTGTTTTTATGTCTACCTTAGACTTTCAATCTCTATTACATGTTTTTCTTTTAATACTGGTATTGATTTTTATTAGATCATAATTAACTTTGTTTTACTTATACTACATGTATATTTACTTTTAGAAATTATTTTAGAAAACAAATCTATTTTATTTTTTAATTTCAAATACTATCCATAGCTTAAAGGTGTTACTACTGGGGCAACAACTGTATCTTGTTTTGCAATCTAATTTTCGGTTGGTGGGAAAAATGCATTTTAACCAAAGTTCTTTTATTTAGAAATGTAACCTAATTTAAAATGTTCATGGGGTAAGTTGTTTTGTGTGTGGCAAGGAACCATCTCAGGGCATGAATTATTAAACAGTTGAGCGACCACCTCATTTTCATGGCTTACCTTGGGTTGCAAAGAAATGCGACTAACTTTTTGGACCTTGAACTAGCCATGGATATTCTGCATAGGTATGATAGTAAGATTTATAGATAAAATACATCCGTTTATAGTTAATTGCATTTTTCCAGCAATCACCCCTTTTATAAAGAAAAAAACATACTGCACAGGCATTTGATCTGTGCATCTGTTTTAATATTCAAACCAAAAATGTGCCAGCACATACACTGTGGTTCAAGATCTCATTTAATGTTCCAAAACAAAAATTAAATTCAAATGAATCAAACCGGTTTCGACAAACGCCTTCTTCAGTGACAGAAACAAAAGTATAAAATAACTGGAAAACACATGTGGTTTAAATACAGTGCCATCTTGTATGTACCCATATGATTGGATGAAAATTAATTAAAAAATGCTCATTTAGTCCTGGTGGGAACAACCCACGCAACTTGACTATCCACTTTATTATATTGAGTCACACTAGCTAATTATGGATTTGGCGTCTATTATCAGAGGGCTTTCCTCGAATTCTGAGGACCTTGGAATTTTTGGTTTGGGGTCCAAACTAATAATAACCAATAATGGGAACAGTAGTTCTGGTATCCATGAGCCTGGTCAGGAGTGCAAATCAGCTTTTATTAAGCTTACCAAAGAAATGAAACAACTGAGAAGTAATATGTGGCATCTTAGACTATTTAGGGCCTACCAACAGAAGAAGATTGTACCAAGGGGGCTCAGAATAAGGCTACGGCCGATGGCATCACAGCCAGATCAATCACTGCTAGATCAGTGGTTTGAAGTGCTGCAACAAGCCTTTATGGGCTTTGTGAATGCATTAGCAGCCCACTATGAGAGAATGATAGAACAACAAACCAAAGAGGTACTAAGCATAAGTGAGGGGTTTCAGAATTATACTACTTTGCCATGTTATAATTCTTGTATTAACCAACTCAATCAGGATCTTTGAGTTGGAAAATGTTTTGAAAGATAAAAAAATCAAGAAGTTTAGAAGAGATGTGGGGGACTACGATAGAGGAAAACCCTTTGAGATTCATCAGAAGGTTCAATTTCTGAACCCAAATCATACCCATAAAGGGCCCAGACCAGCCAGGACCAAGTCCATATTGAAAAAGAGGAATAGAGAAACAGTCACCTCTGGTGATGATTCGTCCTCTAACACAGATTGGGAAGATAGCCACACGAGGACGTCTCCAGTTCCCAAGAGGAACAATATTGGGAACAGTCTGGAAGGGGGGCTTCCTTTGGGTTCAAGTCAAGAAGAAGAGGGGGGAGGAAAGACAAAGGTACCACCAGATCTCAGGGGCATTCTGAATATCATGACCAAGATTTAGATACTCATTATGATAATGTACATAATGTTTCCTCCTTGATACTTACAGAATTGGACATCAATGTTCTCAATAAAGGTCTAAGTTTTGTACCGGGTTTTTGTGTACCAGAACAGTTCTTTGCACAAGATCTGACTAATTTTTGCTGTATTTTGAATTTAAAATTATATTTTCAGAGGAGACCAGTGATGAAAATACTGACCTTAGATGTTTCAAGTTTAGGCCATCATATTTTAAATCACCTATGTCACCTACTGTTTCAGCTTTTCAAAACAATGTTCTCAAAGATTTACATCTAAACTTTGGTAAAAACAATATTACCAAAGACAATATCAGTAGGGATGAATGGTTGTGTATTGATAAACTCAGACTGAATAAGAACATTGTGATTTTGCCAGCAGATAAGGGAGGGGTGGTTGTCATTCAAGAATGGAGTCAATACCATGCGGAAGCACAAAGGCAATTATTGGATATCAGACATTATATGATTATGCCTCTTGACCCAACATCAAAGTTCAAACAGGATATTGATCAGTTTTTGGACTCAGCTGTTGAGGAGGATATTATCTCCATTAATATTAGTCGTCAACTTAAAGTAGACCATCCCAGACAGCAATACCTGTATTTATTACCAAAGATCCATAAAGATCCGGTCAAGCAACCAGGCAGACCAATTGTCTCTGGCAAGGGCTCATTGACTGAGACACTTTCAGGATATCTCACAATACATCTCAAACCTTTGCTCAAATTGGTTTGTGCAAGAATTCAGGATACTACTCAGTTCTTAGCCATCATTTCTGAGATGCAATTGGAACCCGACTGGCTTATGTGCACTTTGGATGTCACCTCTCTATATACCAGTATTTCCCATTGGGCAGGTTTAGCTGCCCTGCAATATTGGTTAGATAGAGCTCTTTACAGACCAGGTTTTAATGCCCTTCTTGTCTGCATGGCAGAAATGGTCCTGACACACAATATTTTCTATTACTAACAACAATGTGTTTGGCAGGTTCAAGGCACTGCAATGGGGGCATAATTTGCCCCCATTTATGAAGATCTATTCATGGTCTACGTGGAGGAACATGTAATTTATGATAACAATCATAATCTTTTTTTGAATGAAATTGATATCTGGCGCAGATATCTTGATGATTGTTGGTTGGTGTGGAAGGCTGATGTGTCATTTTTATTAGAATTTGTGGAATACCTCAATCAAAACATGTGGGGTATAGAGTTCAAGATAACTTTTGATAAACATGAAATCACTTTCCTGAATGTATTGATTAGACGAACTAGCACAGATACATTGGAAAGTGAGGTGTTTAGGAAATTTCCACAATTCAATACAATTCTACATGTCACCAGCTTCCACCCACAACATGTCATCAGGAACATTCCTAAGTCACAATTTCTTAGGATTAAGAGAATCTGCTCCAGCTTTTCCACGTGCAGCCAGTATAGACAGGGCATTGTAACCAGATTTAAAGACAGGAGATATAGAGCAGGTGACATCTGCAGGGCCAGCCGATTTGCTAACCAACAGGACAGGGTCCAATTGCTCTCATATCAGCAACGACCAATTAAAATCAGACAGGAATTGAGGCTAGTGACAACATATGGTAGGAACCCCAAGATCTTTATGGATATTACTGCCAAACACTGGAATGTCCTACAGTCAGACAGCAAACTCAGGGAATATTTGAATGACAACTGCTCCTTCTCTTTCCGCAAGGGCCGTTCTTTGGGCTCATTGTTTAGTCACTATAAAAGATGGAATGAGGTTGACCATTCCCTAATTCAAAGAACAATTACTGGCCATAAACTGGTGGGGTGTAACCCATGCGGACATTGCACATATTGTCCTAGAATATTCAAGACAGACAGTTTTACTAGTCAAAACTCATCCATCGTTTATGACGTCTCATTTTTTGCCAACTGTAATACCAGTTAGGTTATCTATTTAGCCAAATGTACATGTATGGCATTTTACGTGGGTCAGACCTCACGGCCTTTAAAGCTTAGAATAGGGGAACATCTTAATGATATTCATAACAAAAAACAATCTAGTGCCTTATACAAACATATCTTGAAACATGTTACTGGGATGATCTTCAATTTTACTGTAATTGACTGTATTAGATATAAAAGCTAAGATAAATCCACTTTACATGAAATGCTCAATAACATGGAAAAAAGTGGATAGTCAAGTTGGGTGGGTTGTTCCCACCAGGACTAAATGAGCATTTTTGAATGAATTTTCATCTAATCATATGGGTACACACAAGATGGCGCTGTATTTAAACCACATGTGTTTTCCAGTTACTTTATACTTTTGTTTCTGTCACTGAAGAAGGCATTTGCCGAAACCGGTTTGATTCATGTGAATTGAATTTTTGTTTTGGAACATTAAATGAGATCTTGATCCACAGTATATGTGCTGGCTCATTTTTGGTTTGAATTTTGCCTTTGGTTTGGAGCCTTGCAGTTGCCATACATGCAGGTCTTGGGTGTTGTTTGTTTCATCTATTTTAATAATCAATATGGAGTTAAAAAATTAACTCATTGCTATTACTAGCATGCTTTAGAAAAGGATTGTGATAAAAAAATTGTTAACTTCTGTGTGTGAAGAAATTAAGATGAAAAAGTATGAAAAGTTTCCCCTCTGACTTTTATGAAAGGAATTAAATTACCTACAGGATCACCTGATAATTCTTCTAAAACTACTGAAAGTAAAAATCGCAATTCATTTAGTTTGGAAATTACTTAAGGCTGTTCATAATTAGGAACGTTATCAACCAAAAATGGAATATTTTAAGAGACAATTCTGATTTGTTCTCCATAATTGGAAATTTACCCTCATTTGTTTATAAAGGAGGTACAATTTGAAAAGGTTTTTGGAAGCTGAGAATACCATGGTTCTGTTGCCTTCTACAGAAAAGGAGAGTGGATGGAACCTTTAAATGTCGACAATGTAATACTTGTGTACATATTTCAGAAGGATTGTTTGTATTTTTAGAACATCTGGAGAGAAACATATCTATACCACATTATTACCAGTGCAATTCTATTCAGGTAGTAAATATCACTATCTGTTCCTGTTGTTCATGTTTTATGTGGGGATCCATTCACAACCCCTTTTCCCATTTTTTAGCTACTGAAAAATTATGAGCTAGGATTAAGGAACATGTTTTATGCTTTACCATCAAGGAGCAGGGAAAACTAATGCCAAGCCACACACTTAAAAAGCTGTCTCAGTCGCACCGAGTTTCTTTTTTCATTTTAGAACATGAAGCATTGGATCATAGACATGGTGAGTAACAAAACCAAGTTAAATGTTAGGGGAACTAAGTGACTAATATGATGGCAAGCAGTCAAATGTCCTGGTCTTAACAAAACAATTAACATCAAATACTTTTGAAAGATAAAAGCCTAGGAAGTGATTAGTTTTTTAGCCTTTAGGATATTTTTTTTAATTAATTTTATTTATGTACAACACATGATTTTTTTTCTTGTGATCATTTCAGATAATATTTTGATGTGACTGCCAATATCATATCATTTTGAAATTTTATATATTAGGAACATGTGCCATTAATATTCTATTGAACAAAAGTGTTTTTTTTTTGTATTTAGTTGCATTTGCAACAACTTACGGAGACTATGTGGTTGAGTTTTGCAGCAACCAACTTCAATAAGGAACTTTATGCCCACTAAGACAAATGCGTAAATCAAACAATCCCAACTAGAGTAAAACACAATCAGAACTTTAGCAACCTCCTCGAATGGTCAACTAGCATAAACAAATTATAAATACAGAAAAAAATCCTTAGGCTGTAAAAGAAGGCCAGAACTCTTTAGAATGAGGGTAGCATAACAAAATATCACCAAGAAACTGAAAAGCACTACAAGGACAAGTAAAGTAAATCCTCCTTTAACTATGTCAAAATCTAAGAAATGGGCGGCGTGGCCAAGATGCCAGTCTGATAGCAGCAGAAATCCATAGCACTGCTTAAATTTTAATATCTTGACAGGAAACGTACTTTAATTTTTAGAGAAATCTAACTAAAAGTATACTAAAAGTTATATTAACATAGAGTCTTTATTATTTTCTAAAAATGAATACATACTCAAGAGAATTTTTTAATTATTCCTGTCAACAAGTTTTCTACTGGAGATCTCAAGACGAGCAACTCGAAGAACCCACACCAGGAGAGTGCAGTGAAGAAAGAACTACATCTTATAATAACAAACATCCAACAACTGTCACTAAAAACATGAGCAACGTGAAGAACCCACACCAGGAGAGTGCAGTGAAGAAAGAACTGCATCTTATAATAACAAACATCCAAGAACTGTCACTAAAAACATGAGCAACATGAAGAACCCACACCAGGAGAGTGCAGTGAAGAAAGAACTACATCTTATAATAACAAACATCCAAGAACTGTCACTAAAGCATGAGCAACGTGAAGAACCCACACCAGGAGAGTGCAGTGAAGAAAGAACTACATCTTATAATAACAAACATCCAAGAACTGTCACTAAAAACATGAGCAACGTGAAGAACCCACACCAGGAGAGTGCAGTGAAGAAAGAACTGCATCTTATAATAACAAACATCCAAGAACTGTCACTAAAAACATGAGCAACGTGAAGAACCCACACCAGGAGAGTGCAGTGAAGAAAGAACTGCATCTTATAATAACAAACATCCAAGAACTGTCACTAAAAACATGAGCAACATGAAGAACCCACACCAGGAGAGTGCAGTGAAGAAAGAATTACATCTTATAATAACAAACATCCAAGAACTGTCACTAAAGCATGAGCAACGTGAAGAACCCACACCAGGAGAGTGCAGTGAAGAAAGAACTACATCTTATAATAACAAACATCCAAGAACTGTCACTAAAAACATGAGCAACGTGAAGAACCCACACCAGGAGAGTGCAGTGAAGAAAGAACTACATCTTATAATAACAAACATCCAAGAACTGCCACTAAAAACATGAGCAACGTGAAGAACCCACACCAGGAGAGTGCAGTGAAGAAAGAACTACATCTTATAATAACAAACATCCAAGAACTGTCACTAAAAACATGAGCAACGTGAAGAACCCACATCAGGAGAGTGTAGTGAAGAAAGAACTACATCTTATAATAACAAACATCCAAGAACTGCCACTAAAAACATGAGCAACGTGAAGAACCCACACCAGGAGAGTGCAGTGAAGAAAGAACTACATCTTATAACAACAAACATCCAAGAACTGTCACAAAAAATGGACAAATTCAAACACAAAATGGATATTATCAAACGAGAATGCAGTAAACAACTAGAACTTCTAAAGGAATAGTAAAAAAAAAAAAAATCTGAACAGATTCTTGCCTTAGAGGAAACAGTAACTGACCTAGATACTAGAGTGACAGAAAATGAACATTACAATGAATTTCTTCTTAAACAAAACACCAGGCTGATTGAGAAACTCGAAGACCTTGAAAGTAGATCAAGGAGGAATAACATAAGAATACATGGAATTTCTGAGAAGGAAGAGGGTGCTACAATGATTCAGTTCCTCAATACGTGGTTTTCATCAGCACTAAACATGCCTGAATCCCTCTCTTCTGGAGTTGAGAGGGCTCATCAGTCCCTGGCAAATCCAGCTTCATCTCTGAGTTCATCTAACCCTAGGTATATAATAGTTAGATTTATTTCCTCGCAAGACAAGGACTTAGTGCTGAAATCAGCTTGGACTAATTCCCCTATCAAGATGGGTGAAAAAGTGATTCGTTTTGACAATGACTACACCTCTACAGTCATATCCAGAAGAAAGGAGTGTGTTCCTCTAAGTCCTTGAAAAAAGCCAATATTAAAGCTCAAATTCTTTTTCCTGCAAGAGTAAAAATCACCTAGCCAGAAGGAGTGAAGATCTTTGATTCTCTACAAGAAGCAGTAGAATTTATCCAAAAGAAGAAAATACTGTCAGACATAGAAGAAATGGAATGGCCGTCCCATAGTTTGAAGAGACAGACAACAAAAAATGGATGGTCTGTGAAGGAAGGGGCAAACAAAACTAAGAAACTAAAGGACAAATGAATAAATTCCTTCTAATTTTAAATGCTTTGTTTTATGAATCATAATATATTTGATTCTAGAAAGTCTGTATGCTGTAAGGTAATGTGAATCATTTTTATTATTAACTTTCTCTTTTCCTTTCTATATCTACTTCTTCTAATTGTATATAGTACTAATTATTTAAATAACATTCTCTCTCTTTCTTCCTATTCTTTTTTGTTACCAATGTTCCTTTTCTCTCTTTTCCCCATTATAAGTACTTTACATACTTTTCTCTTTTAAATAACTACAAATGATGCATGTCTTCTAATTCTTCAGTAATAGTATAATTTGACTTAATACCAAAGTGCATTTTTTCTAGTGGGCCAGTGGTGGGGTAACAAGGTGTTTGTGGTCAATGTCTCTAACTAGATGTTTTAGACTCTTTGTTTAGATAATTTAAACATTAATACAGTACATTAATGGTGTTTTATAGATAGCTAAATATAAGTTTATATATATATATATATATATATATATATATATATATATATATATATATATATATGTATATATATATGTATATGGGTCTAGGACACATGCTCGACTAGCATATCCAAATCACAAAACATTGAACACACATACACGAAAGTGCTTAACATCGAAAAGAGCTTCCGTGTATGTGTAGTTAAAAAAAAAAAAATCTATGTTTAAAGCCCCCCTGCACACCCCCCCTACTTTAATATTCTCACTCCGAAATTGCACTACAGTGGGGAAAAGGGAATTTTCACTTACCCGCACTGCAGTCCGATCTACGAAACAGGCACACATACACGGAAGCGCTTTTCAATGTTAAGCACTTTCGTGTATGTGTGTTCGATGTTTTGTGATTCGGACATATGCTAGTCGAGCATGTATCCAGATCCTATATATATATATATATATATATATATATATATATATATATATATATATATGCTTAGTTCCTTTTTTTTCTCTCTTTGACCTGGTTAATTGGTGGGTAAATGATTGAAATGTTATAATATGATTTCTGATTTGAGACAGCTGTTGTTACTTCTAAATAGCTGTTTTTATATGAAAGGGTTAATCTTTTCATGATGCTGATGTTTTGTGAGAAAACTGGTGGTCTGTGTGACTGTTCTCATTGTGGAGATTCATGACATGCACTGATAAGGCAGCTGAGTGTTTTTTTTTTTGTTTTTCAACTTCTGTTGTGCATGAGCCTATTTAGATACTTTTTAACAAGTTTATGATATCATTTGATCTTTTGAACTTGTTAAATGCTTGTATTTAATTTTTTTTCTCTTGAAATTCTGTTATCCTTCACTAGATACTTTAAATGGTAAATAATTAGCTCTGATAAAAGTGTTTAACTCCTTTGAAAATGCCTATGTTCTCTTACAGATGCAAAGATTCTGCAGATTCAATGACACTATTTGTAACTAAGTGACATCAAGTGAACTGGCAGCTGCATTAGAAAACTCATTATGCATATTAACATCAGACTTATGTTATATAACTAAACCTTAGTAACTAAACAGAGGGTTGTGAGGCCCCCTTTCTCTCTCTCTCTCTCCCCTTCCTGATGAAAGACGTCAACATAGATATTGTTAATACATATGAGTAATATGTTTTTAATTGCAAAATGTAATAGTTCTGTTGTAATAAGTGTTATATATATATTCAACAGATCCTTACATGAAAAATTTTAGATAGATGACTGACAAAATAATTCAATTATCTGATGTTTCTTGAAAAGTCTTGGAAATAATGACAATCTTCTTAACCTTCAGCTTCTAATGTTTATACATACTTTGATCTGATATGTATTTATGGCATATCTATGTATTAGAGGTGCTATTCTCATATGCTACATATTTATATAGCTTCATATATATTGGACACTCATTGTAATGTATATTTTATGGATTCAGATTTCTTTAGTTGCTTTCATAGTGCTTTTTTTTTTGTTTTTATACTATATTCTAAGCAGAGATAGATAATTTGTGTTGTCTGGTATTGGAGAGGTGGTGAATGAATGGTTTAATTAAGTTTTTAACTAAACCAGAAACGTTATGTTTCATGTATGTGTTTGTAAATAGTTTTGGGTTTTTGAAAGTAGTGCTTAATACACATTATGCATCCATGATAAGTAAGTTTCCAATAGATTTCAAGTCAACATGGAAAAAAGGTATTTCAGTTAGTAATAACATACACATTATAGTCAATGGCTTATAAATGCTTATAATTAAATATTAATGGTTTGAACAATAATGTCAAAAGAGCTGGTTTGCTTAAATATATCAAAATGCATAAAGCCCAGATCATCTTTTTACAGGAAACCAACTTTTAAAAAAGATCTACAAAAATACTCATTCAATGGCTATACCATTCTGGCTGATTCATGTTTTAAGACTAAGAGAAGGATCAGTCTTATTCTATGGAAAAATACTTATACTATGCCAAGAATTATAGATACAATTTCAGATAAAAATGGGATGCTAAGCATGATTATTTTGGAAACTAATAGGAAGTATTATACTTTGATTAATACATACTGGATACCAGGACTGAGTACTAAATATGTTGACAAATATCTGGACCTGATTACTTTAAATGCAAAAGGGGAAATTATAGCAACAGGTGATTTTAACTGTCTATTATCAGCAATGATACTTCTAAAAATGGTAAAATAAAACCAACATCTCAAGCCAAGAAGTTAAATGAGTTTACAAACCAGATGTAAAGATATACATGGTCTAAGAGAACATTATTCCTTATTCTATACTCACTATTCATATTGGTTTGGTACACAAACATTGATAAGGTCTTTGTATCAAATAATATATACTCTAAAATAAGTGCCGTATCTATAATGACTTGTCCACTTTCGGACCATAATGCTGTAAACTTTACATTAACTATACATACAGAAGATTTAAGATTTTTACAGAGAATTCCTGCTTACATAACTAAGTTAAAAGACTTTAGGGAATGGCTAATGAAAGAAATAGACATGTTTATGAAAACAAATGATAATGGTGAAGTGATGATACTATACCATGGGACACCTTTAAAGTTTATATATATGGTAGAATAAAATCTTGGTACCTTAAAAAAAGGAGAGAGTGGGACAAAGAACTTTTAGACTTACAAAAAAAATAGACAAGATAAAAATGGACGCAAAACCAAATAAAGTAGCGCATAAAATTACTAAGTTAAATCAAAAATACTTAAGACGTTCTGAATCATAACCCGTACCCTATATCTGCATGCAAACACATATCTCTTGTTAGCTTATTCTTTCTTTCTCTCCTTCTATACTGTGGAAGCCACCATTTTTGTTCTTAGTAATCACAAACTTGCATACCTACAAATATATCTAGTAAGCCTTCTTATTGTCCTGTTTAAAGGCAAGAAAGGTGAAATGCACAACTGTGAAAAATAGTGTACTACTCTTGTTTGCCAAATGTTACTTAATGTGGATGAGTATAGACAAATAGTACTGTACCTATCTAGTTCAACCATCAAGATATTCTTATTAATTTGCGCTCTCTCTCTCTCTCTCTTTCTCTCTCCCAGTGAAACAACCCACTCCCTAAAGAACTTGCACAGCTGAAGTTCACTTGCAGTTGCAAAATTTCACAAGGAAAAATACAGAGTTAAATGTATGTAAGACAAATTCATAGACTCAGACTAATAATTTCATTTGTTAAGTCATGCACTAATGTGTTCTGTTTGTAGTGTTGAATCTGCTGGAAGGATATCCCCACCCCCACTTACTCATAGGTCTTTTACTGCTGAAGGTAAACCTACATTAACACTTCAGCATATTTTACTCTTATCAGTGTAATAGAGCCCTCAAAAAGACATTGAAAAGTCCATAACTATAAAATTAGATGCTGTAACTCAGGTCAAGTTTTTAGAGTTCAGTCACTTTGCCTTTGTATTTAAGAACATTCTACCTCACTGATTGTTTATGGTGGTAAACCATCTGTAGGTTTCTTCCTGCTCCACTCACTCTGCTCCCCTGCCCTTCCCCCATATCCCACCCTCCCCAGCACATGTACTCATATCCCAAGCAAACCACTCTCCCTCATTCCTCTGATCCAATTATATACAACTCTACCTTGCCCACACCTACATTTCATTCACACCATACCTACTTTTATTTAACCAAACTTATCTGCTTCCCCTTACATCCATCAGCTTGAATTCTTATCCCCTACTATAAATTTTTGCATCTTACTCTATTTTACCATCACAATACTATCACTGTCTCAGACTGTCTTATATTAACTTCAGGCTTACCACCTTCTCTTCTATTATGCACATAAACTAATATTGCGCCATAATTGTACTACTGACCAGTCAAATCTCCCCCACCCATCGCTATCACAAACCACAGGGCAAAACACCTAACCACATTGTCAAAGCCCAACCTGAAGTCAAAACTTTTCCAACCTTACCTTCAGCTGCACACATATCACTAGATAACAAAATCTCTGTTTATACCTGATATTACATTCTAACACATAAATACCACTTTTACTATTGTTAAACCCACTATCACAGTTGACAAGCTCCTGCTAACCTGCCTAGCTTCTTTACTCTTAATTCTCAACCTCACTACAGCTATATCCTTGCTTACCCCACACATCAATACACATCAACCTCCTCCTCCAACCATCACTCCAATAAACAACACAGCTTCTCACATATCTCCTCTCAGCTTTCCCCTATACCCTCCCATATTATTCAAGCCACAGATTGGCCTCCTCACCTCCTACAAAACCACAATTGACACCAGTATCATCAACTAGGGATAGAAAACACTTCCCATGGTATTCCTTCTTCATTACCTACCTACTCAAATGTGGAGAAATACATCCTAACCCTGGCCCACCTTCTAATTCTAACCAAAAGAGTAACCCCCAAAAATTTAAACATATTTACACTGAACCTTAGACGTATATGTAATAAAATAGCCCCATTGCATGCCTGGATTGATCAAAATAAACCTGACATACTAGCCCTTACAGAAACATGGCTACACCCCGGTGTAAAAGACTCAGAAATAATACCTCCAAACTTTGCAATAACAAGAAGAGATAGATCTAAAAAAAGGGGGAAGGATAGCGCTTCTATATCCCTCTACACTCAACATCACACCCTACATCAGTAATATACCCACCTTTTCCAATGCTGAGGGAGGTACTAATCTCCTTTTTGAACCTCAATATATCAAAAATAATTTGCATAATAGTAATATATATCCCACCAGGTAACAATATACTGGTGTTGGAAAATATTTTATTCTGGACATCCCAAACAATAAACCTTGAAACAATAATCTTAGGAGACATAAATAAAGATTGGCAAAGCATAGCTTCCGACTCCCCCACAAATATAAATCTGTATGTTTTTTCTCAGCTTATCAATGCTCCAACAAGATACAAAAAGATCTTACCTGCCAATCCACTTTAGACTGGATTCCAGTATCCCAACCTGCCAATTACCCCCTCTTCTGGTACTCTGTCTAACTCCCTGAGCGATCATCTACCAGCTTATTCCCTTAGAACGGGTCTATATTAGATAAATGAATGCTTAAATGTTTGCATCTCTAAAGGTTGACCTTTAGAGATCTAAAGTGTTCGAATATCTTCAAAAATTAAAAAAAAAAAATAAAAGTAAAGAAAAAAAACTAAAGGGTGTAAGTAGGGGGGCAAGCCCCCCTGCACCTCCCCCACACCCCCCGCTACTTAAATATACCAACTCCAAGATTGAGCTACAGTGTAGGGAATGGGAAATTTCCAATTTCCACACTGTACTGCACTGGAGTCCGATCTCAGAGTTGGTATATTTAAGTAGTGGGGGTGTGGGGGGTGCAGGGGGGCTTGCCCCCTTGCTAAAACTCCTTCATTTCACATTTTTTTTGTTTTATTACATTTTTGAACACTTAACTGATTGATCTCTAAAGGTCGATCTTTAGAGATTCGAACATTTAAGAGTTTGTCAATGTAATATAGACCCCTTAGAACAAACTCCCAAGAACTAAGAGTACACACTATAAAATTGGTTAGGAACGCAACTAATTTTTGTCAGCATAAATTCAACAATCTCCTGCAGGAAATAGACTGGACACCCATTTAAACGACTACCCCTTAATGATGCTGTACTATACTTTAATAACATCTTCCTTCACATACTTAATACACCAGCTCCCATTTGTATGAAAAGAATCAAAAAGAACTCAGCACCATGGCTCTCTAAGGAATATAAACACCTGATGAAGCAAAGGGACCAAGCCTGGTCAACCTGGAAACAAAACAAAAATGAACAAAATCATGTTAATTTCAAAACACTACGTAACTAAGTGACAAAACTAATCAACAGAGATAAGAAGTCATATTATTCCCAGCTTCAACTCCAGTATAAAATCAACCCCAGTAAGTTTTGGCACTCAATATCTTCTCTATTTAACCCTGGAAGAAATGGAAGCACATCCTATCACCAGATACCCCTCCATCACAAATAGCCAAAAACTTTAACAAGCACTTCATAAAATCAATTTAGGACTTATTAACTAACACCCCTAATGCTGGACCCCCCCCCACCATCCTTTACCTATTCAGACACCAACCCCAGGCCATCAACTACTTCTAACCCTCTCATAACTAACCCCCTACTCAACAAAATGTCATACAGACCCATTCTCATTTCAGCCCATACCCACTGACACTATTAAAAACTGCTACAAAAACTAAAACCCTGCTCTACCTCAGCTGATAATCTCCCCCATACTTCCTCAAACTGACTGCTAACTCAGTCGCCTACCCAATCAGTATCCTTATGAATAGGTCTTTGTCCGAATCATAAGTACCTACCATATGGAAACAATCTCACATCACCCCCATCCACAAAGGAGGCAACTCTTTTGATCCATCCAATTTCTTTTGTATATCCAAATTTCTCGAGAGAGGTATCCATCAGCAGATAATACAATATTTATTGCAAAACAACCTTTTAAGCAAAACCCAACATGGCTTCTGACCTAGACACAGCACAGCTACAGCCCTATTATATTTTACAGACACCATGAACAAGACCAGAGATGCAGGATGCTATACAGCCTCAGTATTCCTTGATCTCTCCAAGACCTTTGACACAGTGTCTCACCTCTTACTTTTGAACACACTGTCTAACCTAGGTTTCTCACATAACACAGTGAAATGGTTTCAGAGCTACCTCAAGGATCATAAACAAGCAGTGAAATGATTTAATGAACTTTCACCCTTCCTCCACAACCCTACTGGAGTCCCTCAAGGCTCCATCCTAGGACCCCTACTCCAACATTTTCAAAAACAACCTTTACACTGCCTCTCACCCTGGGACCCTCATTCAGTATGCTGATTCCACCATAATCTGCACTGTTCAATCACTAGCATAAATACTTTCAAAAACTCAGCAGTCCTTTACTGCAGTTGAATCCAGGCTAAGAAATGCCCAACTCGTTCTTAATCCAAAGAAGACAAAACTAGTACTCTTTCATCCCAAAAATACCTCCCCTGTCACTGATCATTTCAACATGCTTGCATCTAACAACACTGTCATTGAAATGGTGCAGGAAACCAAACTCCTAGGTGTTATCATTGACAATAAACTTTCATTTGACCCCCATATACAGCAAAATATAAACAAATTGTCAAAAACTGGGACTCTTATATAGAAACAAACATTTCTTTACTGCAGCAACCAAAACTACCCTTGCAAACACATTTTTAATTCCCTCCCTTCTTTATGGTGCCGCTATCTTAACTAACTTACAAAATTCTATCCTAAGCAAGTTAGAACAGTGATACAATAAAGTTGCAAAGTTTGCCACATACTCTAAATATCACACACACCACTGTATACCACTCCTCGAATTAAACTGGCTTGAACTCCCCAACCAACTTGCCTTTATTCAGCTATCCACCTTACACAACCATATTTTCAAGCCTACTGCCTGCCCTGCACTAACCAGTCTAGTCACACCTTACACACCAAATCAATCCCTATGATCAGAAGACAAAAATCTCTAAGCTATCTCAAAACCCACAAGAAAACCAAGTCACTCTCTGTATTCATACTCTGTCTCTATACTTTGGAATTTACTACCTCTAGCTGTCATTTCAAAGCCTCTTTAAAAAAATCATCTCAAAAATACATGGCTCTGCTCCTGCATAAAGCCTGCCTAATGCTCAGGTCTTCCTCTTTCTGTCACATTTCAAGCCCTAACAGACTGCAAGATCCTAAGGCTCTTCTAATTCCTTCTTTGAGTCTATACCATATCCTTAAGCTACTGCTCAGGCATTATTGCTTCTATTCTTAACTCTCTCTCTCACTATCTATCCGCATCACAAACTTTCTGGCTGCTATTTTTCTAACTGAAACTAACATTCTATTTTGCTTGTACTATTACAGTCAATGCCGCACAATCCAGTACCTACGTACTACTTTTCTTGGACAATGTCTACATCATGTATGGTGAGAGTGACTATTATTGTCTGTAGTGTTTTAACTGTATAGAATTTTTTAGATGTGTAGTATTATATTTCAGCATCTTGTAGCAGTTTGTTCTTTCAACTTATTTTTTGTATAGTATTTCTAATGTAATGTTTATTGTATTGGATTATACTGTATTTGTACTGTATGTGACTTTTCTCCCTGGGCCTCTGCTGAAAATGGGTTCTGTAGACCCAGTCAGACCACCCCCAGTAAACAAATGTCAAATAAATAAATAAAGTAGCCATAAACCTGGAAAAATTGAAATTACAGTATTATGCTGTAAATCCCAAATATCTACATAAAATAGCGGTAAGATAAAAAAAAATCAAAATATTATGAATGAGATTAAATATAAAAGTGATGGTTCAGTTAGGAGTACATCTAACTTAATGGGCATATTAGAAGTGTTCAAAAACTACTATAAAGTTATAAATAATAACACACCACTTTTGGAGACAGATAATGTAATAAATGCTTTTATTCAAGAAAATACAACTACTAAGGTGTCAAGGCAACAAAATAACATTAAATAAACAAATAACACTAACAGAAGTGAAAGAGCAAATAAAAAAATGAAAAGATAATAAAGCTCCAGGACTGGATGGAATAATTCCTGAACTATATAAGATTTTTCCTGAATATATAATAAAGAAAACGATGAGTGCCTTTACTATGGTTAAGCAAAAATGTATAACACCTCCATCATGAAAATACTCAATTATCTCCCCCATATTAAAACAAGGTAAGGACCCCAAATCTTGTGATTCACATAGGCCAATTTCATTACTAAACACCGATTATAAAACTTTCATGACAATATTAGTTAATAGGATAAAGAAAATATTACCTAATCTAATACATAATGATCAGATAGGGTTCATTCTTCATAGAAAAATGCAAGATAACATTATTAAATTACTATCATTATTAGACATAGCATGCAAATACAAAAAACAACTAACTATTATCAGCCCAGACACAGAAAAGGCTTTTAATTCTATTAGTTGGTCTTATCTACAAAGAATTTTGATTGGTTTTGAATTCTCCTCAGATTTTGTCAACTTATTAATGAAAATTTACAGTGGGGCACAAGCTTAAGTGAAAATCGGATCATGTCTATACTCACCATTAGAAATCCTCAAGGGAACTAGACAAGGTTGTCCTTTGTCACCATTATTGTTTGCTCTTTCAATGGAACCTTTTGCTACATATATCAGAAATAAGCAAAATATAAAAGACTTTCAAATTAATAAGGACTATTGTCCTAAGATACAATTATTTGCTGATGATAAGTTAACATTGGGTGATATTGATGGTTCTTTGCATAATGTTATAAATACCTTAAGCAAGTCTGAAAGAATTTCAGGCTAAAATTTAATCATAATAAATGCAAAACATTACTAATTAACAAAAGGATCAACAAAAACCTAAGAAAAAATAGCCTGTTTAATTGGGAGAATGCTGTATTAGAATATTTGGGTGTCAGTATAAAGAGTACATGGAAAGAGTCAGTTAAACTAAACTACAATAATTTAATAACCACCATTAGTGAACTAATCAAAAGATGGAATAAAATGTTCTTCACAATGGAGGATAGGTCCTTTAATTAAAATGATAACTTTACCTAAAATTTTGTTTTATATACAGTCATTGATACTACCCCCTCCTAAAAACTTATTTAAAAAATTAGATTCCATGCTACTTAAATTTTTATAGTTCTCTTAAAACCTAGGATTGCATATAAATGGCATATTAGAGCTTGGAACAGTAATCGAATAGCATTCCCTAGCTTAGATCTTTATTCCAAATCAGTTATAATTAATGTAATATTACACTGGATCACACCTACCTATATATCTATCTGGAAAACAATACATGAGATTCATATAACTGATGTCAGAACTATAGAAAATCAATTTAAGGAACAATATGGAATAAGTAGAGCTCATTGGCTTTTACACAAATTTTGTTTATTTAATAAGAAGTTTGATCATTTTTTCTTATGGCATTAATCAAATATTTAATAACTTTAAAAATATAATTGATTGTAATTACAACATTAAACAATTTCTAGTTCTTATATTCCCTATAGCATACTCCCCTGATTGCCTATATTCTTTCAACATCAATGTGATGCAAAAATTAAAGCAAAATAACTTGATATTCTGGCATTAGTTTATTGAAAATAAGAGTATTAAACCACTAAACTCTCTTTTATGTAGTTTTGATAATAGTCAAGACGGTTGTTTATACACTCATTATGGCAGTTTATAGAAAACAAAACAAGAGTATCAATCAACCTAGAGACTGAATCTATACCTAGTTTGATTCAGCTTTTTATTAGGTGTCTTGAAAAGACAGATAATCAAAAATTAAGCATCTCACCTATCTAAAAGATACTAAGAGAAGACACTCTAAAAGTTTGACTCAGATTTTTGGAATTACTATGTAAAGATTAATGGAGAACAAATATCTGATGAATCCAAAAAATGTTATTGAATTCTACATATGGTACCTCTTCTTCATTATATTGGAGATTGTATACATGGACATTTACGAATAGGAGTTTCTATACTCCACATAAAATAAATCTTATACTCAAAAACAGTGAAAGTAAATGTTGGAAATGTGATGAATTTCTAGAGACCAACTGGGTTCACATGTTCATTGAATGGAGAAATGTTGTTCAATACTGGAAAGACTTCAGATGTTTTGTAAATGCTTTATGGTCATATTTCTAATTTACTAATCCTATTCAGTGTTCCTATAACTAATGTAATACCTAAATCTCAGATTCATTTACTCTGGTCAATTCTTGCAATTACCAGAAAAGTTATTACTATGAACTGGAAAAGTATTCAAGATTTGATGTTTAAATATTTTATTAATTTAGCAAAAGTTGTTTGTAAAAAAAGAATTGCAATCCATTTGTTATAGAACTCGTAACATTACTCATAAAAAACAGCATGGCAAAAATTGGAAAACCTTTTGAACAAATACTGATAACTTCTCATAGATACAATGACTGTTTATCGTGGATGAATGTAAATATTGTAAATACTTTTGTTATTGTTTTATTGTATTTGTTATATGTACATTTGCATATGTTTATAATATAAACCAAATACAAATGTTTTTGGGGGAAAAAAAGTAAGAAATAACACTTAACATTGCTCTGAGCTTTTTCTTTATGAGACCTACCTCTCTGGCACAAATGACAGCAAATATACTAGCAAACAAGTTTTTTACAAACTTCACATATGAACCATCTTTTCTAACACCAGTCATCCCAGGATATCTTACACCTTGTATCATCACTAATGAGCATGTTCCTAAGGTGTTATTCAAAATGAAAAACATAACTGGGAGACTATTAAACAGTATCAAGCAGGCTTTTGTTGAACTGTTCCTTAAACTGTTCAACCTGCGCCTGGCTGCAGGCTATATACCTGAATCCTGGCATACTGCTGTAGTTATGCCCATTCACAAGGGTGGCCCATACCATGGACCATGGAAATTACAGACTTATCAGTGTTATGAGTATGATCTGTAAAGCTATGCAGCGTATCAAACCATGTAATTTAGTCTCAATTATGATACCAAGAATATCAACAGGCTTGATCTCAACAATATTGTTTTGTCAACAGGAGATCATGCATGTTAAACCTTGTTAATCTCTTTGAGAAGGTTATACATGCTGTCAGCAGTAGTCACACTACTCATACAGCATATTTTGATATGGCCAGCATTCAACACCACACCACATGCAGGAATTATAAGGAAACTGAAATCCCTAAACATAGATCCTTATGTGGTAACATGGATAGCCAACTGGCTGAAAGACAGAACCCACATAGCTTATGTGGCATATGCTTCTTCAAATAATGAAAAACAAGCAATGGAGTCTGCTGGGGGTCCTCTCCTGTTTGGTATCTACTTCTATGATATCAAAAATGATAATTAGATCCTCTGGCTAACTAAATTTTCAGACAACTGCAGGTATGGAAAATGGGGGTAAACTGAATGTTAAAAAGTGTAATATTGTTTCTTTTAGAAAACAGAAATTACCCACAACAGAGTGTAGGAAGAATTAACCTTAAAAAACTAAAAGGTTGGCAGGGGTTTAAGCACTTGGGCCAACATTTTTCTTTCCTTTGATCATCACATGGCAACTCAAGAAATAGGTTCATAGGTTCATACTAGGCTATCTGCCCAAGGGCATTTATAAGCCTAGCCCATAGTTATGTGGCTTTCGCCACCCCTTTAGTTTGAATAAAACTATGCCTATTATTTTGCTGTGCCTCTGTCAAGCAGTGACACTGAAGTAATCCCTGGGGTATATCTGCGATCTCCCATCCATTGGTCAAGATTCCTCTTGAACAAGGCCAGCGAGGTGCTCTGCCTCACATGTACCGGGATTTTGTTCCACAGCATAGGGAGTCTCTGGGTGATGAATCTGTCCCTCCAGCACGTTCTATTAATAACCGTGTCAAGGTTTAAGTCTCCTGCCCTTGTGGTTCTGAGGGATCTAGATTTTTGAGGTGAAGCATATTCATCAAATCTGGGTTTGACATGGCCTTATATGTCAGGCACAGGTCACCTCTGAGCAAGCGGTATGAGACTGAATAGAGCTGGAGTTCTTTCAGTCGGGCAGCATAAGACATATTTTTGAGACCCTTTATCCTTTTGGTGAGGAACTTTTGGGGCCTTTCCAGCTGCTGCAGGTGTCGGGTCAGATACATTCCGAATGGGGCATTGTACTCAATCATAGGTCTAATGAGTGATGAGTACAGGGGGACGATGACCTCCCTTGATCTAGATGTGAATCCCTTCATGATCAGGTGGGCAATGTAGAAGGTTTTCCTAACTACTTTAGCAACATGAGTGTCAAACGAAAGGCTACTGTCAACCTGGGTCCCCAGATCCCTGATGATATGGTAGCTACGGGTAACCTTGTTTTTCCTGAAGGGTATGACTATGCATTTCTTGGCGTTTAACTTTAGGCCATGGCTCTGGCACCAGTTATCCATTTCTGTGAGGCCCTTCTGAAGGATATCTGTGTCAGATGTGTTTTCGACTATGGCGCCCAGTTTGCAGTCATCTGCAAACTTTGTCAGCCATAACCCTCCTGTGTTTGCTTGTACTTCAGAAAAGTAGATGCCGAACAAGAGTGGACCCAGGACTGAGCCCTGTGGGACACCACTTGTGACAGGCTTCGAGTCTGACATGGCTCCAGCAACTCTGACCCTGTGGGTTCTGTCACTTAGCCAGTTTGCAACCCATCTTGTGATGTATGGGTTTACATTCAAGCTGATGAGTTTTTCGATGATACCTGAGTGGGGTATTGTGTCAAGGCCTTTCCCAGGTCGAGGTAGGCTGTATGGACTGCCTTTCCTCATCAATGGCCTTGGTGACTGTCTCAAAAAGTCAACCAAGTTTAAAAGGCATGATCTGCCTTTGACAAAGCCAAACTGGGTTGGATCCAAAGTCTGCAAGTTCCTATGTCTTTATTTATGAGTTCCATTATGATCCTCTCCATGGCTTTGCAGATAAGGCTTGTCAAGCTAATGGGACGGTAATTTCCAGGGTCGGTGGAGGCACCGCCCTTGTGAAGTGGGACCACAGTCGCCGTGCGCCACTCCTTGGGTACGTATCCTGAGGTGAGGCTAAGATTAAACAGCTGTCCTAACTGCGGGTTTAATTCCTCATTGAGTTCGTGGAGCACACAGCCGGGGACACCATCCGGTCCCATGGATGCTGTGTTTTTTGCCTTGGAGAGAGCAGTTCTCACCTGGGCGTTGGAGATGTTTGGGGGGCTACAATCCTCTGGTATGGATATCTCTCCTTTTAGGGGGGAGGGGTGGGAGAAGTTTGCACTGAACCTGTCAGCCAGTATGTTGGCAATGTGTGTAGGTTCAGTAATCTTCACATCATTTTGAACTAATTCTGAGCATATCTGGGAGTTTCCTCCTAGGTTTCTAACATAGCTAAAGAAGGCCTTATGATTGTCTTTTGAGTCCTTCTACTAAGCACAAATAGACAAATGTCTTTCATCTAGAACCAAGGAGGTTATTGTGCCCTTTAATTCAGCACTGATCAGACCCATTTGACAGTACAGTGCTTTAACTGTGATGTATCACTCCCTACATATCACCAAATTCAAAAAGCTCCACAGGTTCCTAACAAAATTAAATCTGGTCTGAAGAAATTTAGTTACCAGTAGAGATTGGAAGCTCTGTCACTGTACTGTGAGCCTTGTAGACTCCTGAAGTAAGATCTAGTGGTCCTTGACCTCCTATATCTCAGTAAGTCAAACATTTTGGCTAATATCAGAACCAGAGATCTAAACCTTCATTAGCAGATAAACAGAATATGATGAGGAGAGAGAAATTAATCACTTGGTGTATCCCCCTTCTTATGAATAAAATTCCATAGGTTAAACAATGCAATTCAATAGTTTCTTTCAGACTAAAGCTAGATGACTGAATATGTGTGTGTCTGAGTTTATCAGGGGACTAACTGGCATCTTCATCCCTGAGAATGGAAGTAAAGTATGAGGGTGGGTATTGGCAAGGTGTACATGGTCTTAAGACTTGTCAAAGGAAAAAACTTCAAAGACCAATGCACCTAAGGTTCAGTTAAGGCATATTTAATTACTTGCTGCAAGGAGACAAAAACATGCAAATACAAGGATTTGTCTAACTACTAACAGGAAGTATGCTTATTCTTATACTGTTTTACAAGACATGGCCTTCTATGGCTGACGTAATCAAACACAACTTTCAGTATTGTTCTTCAGCAGATGTTACTCAGATTTTCTGCTGACATGACTAGATTTGTGAGAAACTTTTGAGAAAAACAACCTGGCCTTGGTGGGCACTAATTCGTTTACAGGCTTCTATTGTACAGTGTTACATTTCAAGGTACTCTTCTAACTCAGATACAAGCAAATGCTGATTGCAGTTCATATTTTCAAACAGGCTTTGTCCTAATTATCTATAGCTTCTACAGCTGTGTATTTTCTCACAGCACAAAAGGACTTCTTGTCTAAGCTTCATACAAGTAGTATTGTTCTATTCATTATTTTCCTAACATAAGCAGGAATCATCTGCTTCTCAGTAAATTTCCAAGGCACAAGCAAGATTTTAGCTAACAATACAAGGTCAGAAAGCATCTGCAGTTTGCACAGATTTATGCAGTATGAAATAGAATAAATGTGTTAACCCTTTTCAAGCTCTAAATGCACTAAGCATATTACTAATACACACATTAATACATATTTTCTGACAAGACTACATGGCTTTAAAACTATGTGCAGATGATCTGCTGCTTATTGACTTTAGCAAAGCCATTGCAGACCTCCAACACAAATTAGCGGCTAGTTTTTCAGTTCCTTGCAACTGGACATCAGCAATGTACTTACTTAAACCTGATAAATCCAGTGTAATGGTGTCTGATGCAGTCAAAGGCAAAATAAACTCTTCTACTATTAATAAGAGACAAGAATAACAATGCAATTCCTAATGTTACAGAGCAAAGATGTCTTGAACTAACTTTAGATCCTGTCTTATCATTTGCACAGCATACTGACAAGGTTGTAAGTAAAAGTCACCCAGCTAAAATTATGTTCAAAGATCTTCCAAATTTTCTCTATCTCCATATGCTCATCTTGCCTTTACAAAAAAAAGTTTTCATTCTTAAAATAGCATATAGCCTGACTTTTCCTTTAATGCCAGCTCTAACACATGTAACATATAAATTACTGAAAAAAAATGCAGATTTTTTAAATTTTTTTGCAGGCAGTCTTTCACACACCACTTTGACCTTTAGAAAGGTTGCAGTTGGCTACTAAAAGTAGCAGTATCACACTGATCTTCAGCTATTTGTTACTGAAAATATCTGTGTTATGACAATGTTCTTCACTAAAAACAAATCTGCCCATCAGACAAGAAAATTATTCTGTTAGAGACCATCTTGAAGTTATTACTTTAATTATACCTGGCTTCAAATCAGCTATGGAAGAAAGAGCAATTTCTAAGCTGGGGGCTGATCCATGGAATCTCCTACAGAAACGTGGAAGAAAACAAGAGAGTTTGACTGGATTTAAAACTAAATAAAAGGAGATCTATTAAATTAAAGCTGACACACCAGTATGTACCACAATCAAGGTCTACGTTTTAAGTACTGTTGCCACATTTGTTACTGTTTGCAAATATGCAAACTGAGACAGATTGGTGTTGTATAGTTTGATGTACATATTCCGTACTTTGTTAAATTATACCAATAGTGTATATGTTTGTGCTACCTTCTACACTGTTTTGTATACCTTATTCTTACTTGTATGTATCTTGACTAGCATTGTTACCCCTTTGGGGGGTCCATGTCATGAATTAAAATGGGTCAAGTAACAAGTCCATTTACTCAGTTATCAAATATAAATCAAATCAAAACAGTCAGTCTGGGGCATTAACTAATTTCTACTCTAGTTTTATTTTACAAGGATCTAAATTTTAGAATTGCAAATATTAGATTAAAATTTTGATGTATAATACAAAATTTGAGTAAGTGAGAAGAACAGAAACATGGCTGACAGGCATCTGCCCATTACAAAAAGGCATGTCACACATTTGGAAGGAGACCTGTTTAAAGGAAATAAAAGTTTTGTTGTAACAGGTGACAGGCAGGTTGACTATCTCAGCCCTTGGAAAACAGTTCTAGCAAAGTCTGCCCTAGACCTGGAGAAGGAATATAGGTTATAGTGCTTTATAAAATTGTACACAAAGGACCACATTTCTGCTTCCAGATGATTTCTAGAACCCAACTCTATCCAAAAAAGCCACAAATGAAGCAAAGGCCCTGGTAGAATTAACCTTGACCCTGCCTGGAATTGATTTGTAGTTGTGGGTTCAACTAAAGGTAATAGCATGAGACAAACATTTGGAAAAAGTCTGAATGGAAGTACTTGTCTTTTTTTCTTACCTTCAGAAGAAAAGAACAGGTTAGAGATCCTGCAAAACTTTGTTCTGCAAAGATAGTACAACAGTTGTCTTTGGTTATCCAATTATGAAGTATCGTTTCTCCTTCATATTAGGTTTTGGAAGAAAGACATGCAAATGGATAAGCTTGGCTAAAGGTAAACTCAGATACCACTATAGGCATAAATAAAGGATTAGTTCTTAAGGAAACCATATCTTTATGGAAAATGAAATAAGGTTAACCCACCTTTAGAGCTTGTAACCCATATACTCTTGTTGCAGAGGTCAGCACAATTATTAACAGTTTTCCTTTTCAAGAACCTTAAAACAGCCTTAGTGGAATTATGGGTAAGAGTTAGTTATACTAACACGAAATTAAGATCCCAATGTGGAGCGTCCCAATTTCTGTGAGGCTTCATAAGCAACACCATTTTCAAATTTATTTTCATAAGAGACTTTATTGAAACAGGGGGATGCATGCTGAAGTGGAAGACAAACAATCCCTGAATGAGGAGAAAGACAGACCACAGGATAGTAACTCTCTCAGATAATGTAGAACCAGAGAAACAGCAGCCCTGAATGGGTGCTGGTTCTTTTCTTGGCACCTAGAAAACCTCTTCCATTTATTAATACATGATTTCCTAGTAGCAAGATTTGTTGCCTCCATCAATACATGCTGCATGCCCTTAAAGGTATCAAGATTCTATCATTCTGGCAGTCGGTAATAGTTGTTGGGTTGGGATGTATCAAACATTCCTGGTCTTGGGTGAGTAGATCTAGTCTGTGAGGAACCTTGCGGTAGTTTGCTCCTAGCCTTTCCAAAGAAAGGAGAACCACTGTTGCCTAGGCCAGAAGGGAGTCACCACAAAGAGCTTTGGAGAGTCCTTCTGAATCTTTAGAATGACTCTGGATATTATTGGAAAGGGTGGAAAACTATACAGGAACATCCCCATCCAAGGAAAATAAAAAGCATCAATCAGGCCTTCAAGGATGAGGACTTGGAGCAGAATTCTGTCAATTGATAGCTGAGAGTGGAGGCAATGAGATCTATTTGAGCAGCTCTCCACAGTTGCATCACGTCTTGCAAGACCCCCCCCCCCAATACAAGTTCCATTAGTGAGGGTCTGTCCTGGTCATCTTGTCTGCCACACAAATTTGCTCTGACAGTATGCAAGATGCCTTTAAGGTGAGAATTAGACAAAACATCTATGTAGTCTCTTAAACTCTCAGTCTATGTAGGAGCTTCCTTACCCAAGTGAGAGATTCCTGACACTTTGAAAAATACTATGCAAATATAAGCAGGTAGTCTATGGAAAATGTGAATATATTGCAGTCTGCAGTAGATTATCATAGGAAATGGAATGAAATTTGTGGGTAAAAAATACTCCGCAATTATAAGCAAGTAATCTAAGGACAATATGAATTTCTTGCAATCCTTTATGAGGTATAGCGTTGGAGAGATCAAAGGGTAATGAAGAGAAAGAGAGAAAGTGGTCTAGACAGAAAACAGTTTTGATTAAAACTAGGGCTGCTGTTCAATTAAAAATGTTAATCATAATTAATTGCTTGATGAAAATTTTTAATCAAAATTAACTGCATATTAATTGATATTTTTTCCTTCAACATATTAGTCTATCACTCTGATATAAAGTAAGATTGAATAAAAAAGAAGACAAGACAAAAAAAACAACACATTGATGTTTTCACTTTATCCTTTCAGCCAATTGCTTAAGCAGACCAGTTTCTTTACATTAGTTGGTTCAAGGGATATTGACAACATATCCAGACACCAAAAACAAGCGTTCACAAGGGACAGTTGTGGCTGGGGGTGCTAAATATTTTTTGGCTAACTTAGCCAGGACCAGCTAATTATCCTTGTGTAGCTTCCACCACTGCAATGGATCAGAGTTAATGTCAATTTGTTTTTCAAGTCTGTATCACTCAACAACTGCTTTCTCCAAGGAGGAGAGAGGCATTAGTGACTCATCTTCAGAGTTTGATGAAAGTTCATGCATTCGCATTCTCTCTGTGGGTGGTTCTTCTTCTGGTTGCTGATTACCATGTTTATCAGAATGTTCCACAAGAATGTCTAGCTCTTGCCAAACCTTGTGTCTTTTGTCTTTTCACCAGGGCAGTCGCAATTTCTAACCATGAAAGGCTGAGGTTCAGTTTGCGTTGTTCTAGATCCATCTGAAATGCTTCTTTTAAATGTGTGATGCTAGCAGGGTCATAATCAGATGCCACCATTTCGATTTCAAGGTAGCAGATGACTGGAAGTATCACTGAGGAGTAAACATACTGCTCTCCACCCAGTAGTTCTGCAGTGTAGCAACAGGGATTGACAACCTTTTATACCATACACAGTTTCTCCCAGTCTATCTCTGTTGGTAGAATGACTGTGTTTGTGGCCTGTCTGTGCTAGAGTTTTCAGCACAATGTCTTTGTTGTTTAGAAGTCATTTGATCATTTGAAGAGATGAATTCCAACATGTGGGAACATTCTGAATTAACCTCTCCTGTCACTGATGCAGTTGTACTTGCTGCATTTTCAACTCAGCACTGTTCACAGGACTGTGTTTAAAGTGTCTCACAACTTAGAGGCATTTAGCAAGGAGGCCTTCAATTCCAGACTCTGCAACTGCTTTATTTATAGACAGCTGAAGGCTGTGTGTTGCACAGGGTATGTTCTGAAATGGCAGTCTTCCTAGAGCAGCTATCACATTAAGTGCATCGTCCATGCCAAAAGTAGTCATTTTCTCATAAATTCCCATGATCTTGCCAGTGATAAATAGTGCAGTTCCATTTGAACCAGTAAAATACAAAATCACCTGTGAAGCAGTATGTCCAGTGCAAAATAAGCTATTTATTAAAAGGCCAGCAAAAAGCTTTAACTGATTCACCACTTTTTCATTCAAGCCTTCCTCAGATAAAATTACACATAAATTGTTGCCTTTATATATCAAAAAACTCCACCTGTCAATTATGCACCATCCAATTACTGTCAAGCACTAAAACAAGTTACAGATTATAAAAAAATGTCAGTACTTCTTCTGTATGAAAGATGCTATAAATAAATAAATGCTGCATCCTGTATATGAAATGAAAAACATGTACATTTATAAATGTTAAAAATTTATACATATAAAAAAAGTTTCACATATAAAAATGTTATACAAGTAATTAAAAAACTTAAAACTTTCCTAGATTTAAAACAGCAAAAATATCAATCTCTTTCTACTGCTATCTAGTGGCTAAAATACAAAAATGCAGGTGGATATAGAAAAAATAAAGTGCAGAAATCTTACCCTATACCAAATAATTTACAATCTAGCCACTCTCATTTTTATCACTTAACTTATACTTAAATTCTCATTAAGTCCTGGGCTTCTGTTAGCTTCCAAGATTAAGTGCCAGTACAATTCACAATACTCAATTTTGTTCTCCCAAGAGCCCCTCAAAATCAAAAGGAACTACCTTTATCACAAAAAATGAGGTTTTACATTGGACAACCTTTCAAATGCTTATATAAACTATTTTTCTCATCCTTAGTTTTTATATCATAGTAATGTTAATATATTCTTCTCCTTAAATTTCTTTTTGTTTTACCGATATAGAGTGCATTACAGCATTCGCAAGTTACTAGATACACTAACCTCTGACTATTGCAATTAGAAAAGGAAGTTCCTTTAATAACTTTGTTCCTACTTGTCAGAAAAACAGTTTCTTTGTGGGACATATAGGCACATGCACCATACTTAAACCTACCCATCCTTTTATTGCCCTTAGTCTTAACCTTATGTTCCACCATGTCCTTTATATTCTGTGACATCCTGTAAGTTATATTGAGGAGATTCTTAAAAAGCACATCTAAATCAGAAAACTGAGAAAATTTCTTTCATTATTCCCTAACAATCTTAGTAATTACTTTGGCACCCCCATTATAATCGATGAGATGGGCACCATCCACACTAATACCCTTCTCTTCATTATTTCTACCCTAACATTTTCACCAGCTTGACCCAAACCTAGTATGGGCCAATATTTAGCTTTTCTACCCACTGTACCTTCTTCCTGAACCTGATCTATTAGTTTCTCTGGGTATTTCCTTTCAAGAAACACTCTCTTCAAATGTCTACTTTCCTGGACAAAATCATCATCATTCAATGTCATTCTACTTATATTGACATATTGTCCTTTTACTATGTTTTTTTTTTTGCTTAGAAGGATAGTCACTTGTATAACATAAGTAAAAGAAAGTACTCTTCCTATAAGTCTTAGACTTAAACCTCTTGTCCTTAACAACTTTAGTAATAAACACATCCAAATAATGTATAACTTCATTTATTTTGTGGGTGAATCTTAGAAAGTGGGTAGTTCCATTAATATGTGTAATACAATTCCATTAACTTTTCTTTGGAATTCACCCACAAAGTATAAATGCCATCCAGGAATCTCTTGTATAAAGTCCAACATCCAGTATAAATTGAATTCTAAATATATTTTTTTCCTATACATGAAGTATTAGGTTTGCAAAAGTGGGGGGACAACTAGCCCCCATAGCTACTCCAGACCTCTGTTGTTAAAATTCTCCTTCAAAATGGAGAAAATTATTTTTTAACACTAAATTCATAAGGTCTACACAAATCTGGATATCATTCTCTGACACACACTTCCTTTCCCTTAACTCTTTTTCGAACCAAACTATACTTTCATTATGGGGTATACTGGTAAATAAATCCACCACAAGTATAGTTAGAAAAATAATCTCATTTCTATATACCTCACTTTTAAGACTTTTTAATAGGTCCCATGAATCCTTTAAAATATTTTCATTTACACCCCACAATTTTTTATCTTAAAATTAAAAAAATTTACAAGGGGGTATATCTTGGACCCATTTCTCATAGGTATTGGCCTAAGGGGGAATTTTCCAAATCCTTGTGTAACTTCGGCATACCAAACAAGGTTGGAATAATAGGGTCGGCATTATGTAAGTAGTCAAACTTTTTTATTTAAAAAGCCACCGTGGTGTATTTCTCTCAGAACAAAATCAATCTTATGCTAGGCTAAACTAATCTCATTCTTGGATACCATAGTGTACTTATGAGTGCAATTAAGAATTTCCATAGTTTTACCAGTATAAAAAATACTATCCATAAGCACTGTCCCCCACCCCTCTTGTCTGGTTTCGTCACCCTAAGGTTCCTGTTTCCTTGAATATATCTTAGTAAATTTTTCTCTTCCACAGGTCAAATTACACAAACTTATTTTCAGTAAGCCATTTCCTTAGGTGATTTTCCACAACCATTTCCAGGTTCTTTAATTGCTGGTGTAAAGGGGGGTTATAGATGTTTTTCTTATATAACTCATCACCCTCTGTTTCAGGGTGTTTGTTCCCAGCAAACAATATTTCAAAATTCTTCTTCCTCAAAAAAAGCTTTAAATCTGTCAATACTTTATTGATAGGAACCAAAGTGAGACAAACTAGCGAAAAACAAAAAGACAGCTTGGAAACACCAGACCGATGAAGTCTTGCCATATGTGCAAGATGAAAAGCACTTCATTAAACTGAGAGAGAATTAAACTGAGAGAGAATTTGCTTTGGTGTTTCCAAGCTGTTTTTTTGTTTTTCAATACTTTATTGATGTCATCCTTCCATCTAGGGATAAAAGTAAACACCTTAGACCTCCTCTGAACTATAATTGTAAATATTGTAGCTGCCTTTCACATATTTAACTCCTTCTTTAATTATTTGATAGTCACCTGTTATTAATTTCTCCCCCTCCCTCTCTTCCTCCCCCTGTAGGGCCAATAGTAATAATTTTGGGGAGAATGCTTCTAAATCAGTTCGGACCTCCTTGGGGGGAGATATTCTAAAGGGTCATCCAAATGGATTACCCTATAATTTCTAGAATTATTATGTTGGTTCTTTCACTTAAGGAGAACAATATATCTACATTACTATGATAATAAAAACTAAAGATGAGAAAAATAGTTTATATAAGCATTTGAAAGGTTGCCCCAATGCAAAATATATTTTTTTTGTGATAGTAGTAGTTCCTTTTGATTTTAAGGGGGTTCTTGGGAGAACAAAATTGAGTATCATGAATTGTACTGACAATTAATACTGGAAGCTAAACTTAATGAGAATTTAAGTACAAGTTCAGTGTTAAAAATGACACTGGCTAGATTGTGAATTATTTAGTTGTTGTTGTTGTATCTTTCAGCTTTTCCCGGTTAGGGGTTGCCACAGCGGAACTCCGGTCCGCTAATGATTGGCAGTAGATTTTTTACGTACCAAGTTGCCAGCCCTGACGCAAACCTTCAACGAAGGTACGCCCATTCACGCATGTCTCCACAAGAAGACGCTTTAGTTGAGAATCGAACAGGACAACGTCTTTCTGTGAGGCGACAATGCTACCGCAGCATTAGTACAGGATAAGATTTCTGTACTTTATTTTTTCTATTTATGTCCCCTGCATTGTTATACTTTGGCCACTAGATGGCAGTAAAGAAAGATTAATATTTTGCTGTTTTAATATGCAGAAAAGTTTTAAGTTTTTAGTTTACTTATATAACATTTTTTATATGTGAAAAATGTTATATGTATCAATTTTTTAACATTTATACATTTACAAGTTTTTCATTTCATCAAAGGAGATTGGAGACTGTAAAGTGGTGACAGGGGAAAGTGTAGTTAAGCAGCATAGAATGGTGGTCTGTAGGATGACGTTGGTGATCAAGAGCAGTAGGAGGAGTGTGAAAGCAGTGCCAAGGATTAAATAGTGGAAGTTAAAAAAGGGTGATTGTGAGGTGGAGTTCAGGGAAGAGTTAAGACAGGCACTGGGAGGCAGTGAAGAGTTACCGAATAGCTGGGTAACTAAAGCAGAGCCAGTAAGGGAGACTGCTAGAAAGGTGCTTGGTGTGACATCTGGACAGAGGAAGGACGACAAGGAGACCAGGTGGTGGAATGAGGAAGTACAGGAGAGTATACAGAGGAAGAGGCTGGCGAAGAAGTGGGATTGTCAAAGAGATGAAGAAAGTAGACATGAGTATAAGGAGATGAGATGCATGGCAAAGAGAGAGGTGGTGAAGGCTAAGGATAAGGCATATGGAGAGTTGTATGAGAGATTGGATACTAAAGAAGGAGAAAAGGACCTGTCTTTTTTCTGGCTAGACAGAGGGACAGAGCTGGGAATGATGTGCAGCAGGTAAGGGTGATAAAGGATAGTGAGGGAAACGTACTCACAAGTGAGGAGAGTGTGTTGAGTAGATGGAAAGAGTACTTTGAAGGGCTGATGAGTGAAGAGAATGAGAGAGAAAGAAGGTTGGATGATGTGGGGATAGTGAAACAAATAAGCAAGGAGGAAGTAAGGACAGTTATGAAGATGAAGAATTCAAAGGCTGTTGGCCCGGATGACATACCAGTGGAAGCATGGAGGTGCTTAGGTGAAATGGCAGTGGAATTTTTAACCAGATTGTTTAATGAAATTTTGGAAAGTCAGAGGATGCCTGAAGAGTGGAGAAAAAGTGTTTTGGTACCTATCTTTATAGGTTCATAGGTTCATAGATTAGTACTAAGCTAACTGCCCTTGCGAGCCATTTTAAGCCTAGCCAATTATCCCTTGTGAGACTCAAACCCTGCTCCTTGTGTTTGTAAGGCAAACACCTTAACCATTAGGCCACCCTCCCAACCCTATATATATCACCCTAAAACCCTTTAAGAGTAAGGGAGATGTGCAGAGCTGTAGTAACTACAGAGGAATAAAACTGACCAGTCACAGCTTGAAGTTATGGGAAAGAGTAGTGGAAGCTAGGTTAAGAAGGGAGGTGATGATTAGTGATCAACAGTATGGTTTCATGCCAGGAAAGAGCACTACAGATGCAATATTTGCTCTGAGAGTGTTGTTGGAGAAATACAGAGAAGGTCAGAAGGAGTTGCATTGTGTCTTTGTGGACTTAGAGAAAGCATATGACAGGGTGCCTAGAGAGGAGTTGTGGTATTGTATGAGGAAAGCGGGAGTGGCAGAGAAGTATGTAAAAGTGGTACAGGATATGTATGAGGATAGCGTGACAGCGGTGAGGTCTGTGGTGGGAGTGATGGATGCGTTTAAGGTGGAGGTGGGATTACATCAAGGATCAGCTCTGAGCCCTTTCTTATTTGCAGTGGTGATGGACAGGTTGACAGATGAGATCAGACAGGAGGCCCCGTGAACTATGATGTTTGCAGATGACATTGTGATATGTAGCGAGAGTAGGGACCAGGTTGAGGAGACCCTGGAGAGGTGGAGATATGCTTTAGAGAGGAGAGGAGAGGAATGAAGGTCAGCAGGGCTAAAACAGAATATATGTGTGTAAATGTGAGGGAGGGTAGAGAAATGGTGAGGATGCAGGGAGTAGAGTTGGTAAAGGTGGATGAGTTTAAGTACTTGGGATCAACAGTTCAGAGTAATGGTGAGTGTGGAAGAGAGGTGAAGAAGAGAGTACAGGCAAGGTGGAATGGGTGGAGAAGAGTGTCAGGAGTGATTTGTGACAGACGGGTACCAGTAAGAGTGAAAGGGAAGGTCTACAAGAGGGTAGTGAGACCAGCTATGTTATATGGGTTGGAGACAATGGCATTGACGAAAAGGCAGGAGTCAGAACTGGATGTGGCAGAGTTAAAGATGTTAAGATTTGCAGTGGGTGTGACTAGGATGAACAGGATTAGGAATCAGTATATTAGAGGGTCAGCTCAGGTTGGACAGTTTGGAGACAAAGCAAGAGAGGCGAGATTGCATTGGTTTGGACATGTGCTGAGGAAGGATGCTGGGTATATTGGGAAAAGGATGCTAAGGATGGAGCTGCTAGGTAAGAGGAAAAGAGGAAGGCCTATGATAAGGTTTATGGATGTGGTGAGAGAGGACATGCAGGCGGTTGGTGTGAAAGAGCATGATGCAGAGGACAGGATGAAATGGAAACAGAAGATCCGCTGTGGCGACCCCTAACGGGAACAAGATTATTTTTTAAATCTTAACTTGTTTTAATGAGTGTTTGACTATTATTGGATGCTGTATAATTGATATGTGGAGTTTTCTGATATATAAAGGCAACAATTTTATGTGGAATTTTATCTGAAGAAGCCTTGAAACAAAAATGTGGTGATTCAGTTAAAGTGTTAAGTTAATTGCTGGCCTTTTAATAAATTGCTTATTTTGCACTGGACGTACTGCTTCACAAGTGCTTTTGTATTTTACTGGTTTCCCATTTGGGGTTGCACTTTTTTCTTGTTTTTGTGTTTTTGGTCCATTTGAACCAACTTCCATTTATTGCTAATGAAAGGAAGACCGGAAACAACACTGGAAGCGATCAAATAAAGCTGGCCCAGCACTGCTTACTTAACAATGCATTAATTAAATAATGCATGTAGATGTTGCTAATGTATGAATTAATGCAAAAAAAATAACAGTGATTTATCAGCAGCACTAATTAAAACCCTTCTCCTAAAAGAGGAGGTGGGGAGAGCTCTTATCACCCCCCTGAGTGATTGTATGCTCAAAGACAAGAGGGAAAAATAAAGACTGGTCAGGGAGTGAGGGGAATCCCTTGAAAAGGAGGAAGAGGCTCCAACTGCTAAGTATAAACACAATGCATTTAGGGTTTGTCAGAATGGCAGGGAGTAGTTGCAAATAGTCATACAGACTTATTAGACTGCCTTTTTCTTGGGGTGGGGATGGTCTCTACATTTTGGAAACTACTTGTTATAGCTTTTTTAAAATTTGCTTAGTAAAAGCTTGCTGGGTATATTTATTTTGCTTTTTAAAGAGGTTTGTAGGGGGAGCATAAAATCCCTTGGCCAACTTGGAGAAGGAAGGCTGCAAAACTATGAGAACCTATGAATCAGCATACCTGTTTCATTACACTTTTTAAGGGTCTCTGTAGTAGATTGTCCAAAGTAGCTATCCAAGGGAGAATTCAAAATGTCCTTTTTGACATCTTCTGGAAGGTTTTGAGAATGCAACCAAGCAAATCTCATAACAGTTTCAGTGGCAACAGCCCAGAAAGTAGCATTAGCAAAATCATAAGCGCATTTCAAGCCATGAGTAGTCCATTGAGACACAGAAGCAGCCAAATGAAACAAATCAGATTTCTCCTCAGAAGACAAAACAGATGAAAAATATTCCTCATGTTCTCCAAAGAGGCAAGCATAAACCTTAAAATAAGAGTATGATAACCGTGAATCCTAAAAACAAGTATTGCAGAGGAATACACTTTCTCCAGATATATCAAAAGCTTTTCTACATTTGTCAGAAGTAGACGGATTCATACCCTTAGAATATCTTCAATATAGCTAAGAATATTGCAGCAGTGATCCATATGCTGAACATCCCTAGTTTTAACAAGCCAGCTTAAAACTTAGCAAAAATGATGTAAAGCTAAACTGTAAATTCATAAAATACTCTCAGCCTCTATTTCAACAATCAGTTGCTCCCAAATTAAACAAGAGGAGATTCCAGTAGTATCTTATTTTCAGGTATACTATAATCTACTGCACAATATTTTCCATTGCCTTTCCCAGCTGCATTCACTAAGCTTTTATAGTGTATTTTACAGTGTCTGACTTAGCCCCATTAGAGACCTCCATTGCAATGCATTAATATTATATTATATTATATCATATTATATTACATTATATTATAGTAAAACATGGGAAATTGAAGAATGGAGTACGCTATCAAGTATGCAACTTCATGGCAGCATATTAAACCACTGAGGAAATAAAACAATGGCTGCTATCTTTTTTTATACTTGCTAAAGGAGCAGTTTAGTGAGCCTAAAAAAAGGTAAACACAAAGAAAAATAGAATAAATCACATAACAAAAGTACCTGCAGCACAATTACACAGACTTGCCATTTTACATTAGTAAATTACAATAAACACAGTCTTAAAAGCCACATTTAGTGAGGAAGAAAAATAATGTAGTAATGAAGTAATGCAATTATAATGTGAGTAAGTGAAAGATGTGAGTTAGTAACTATACCTCTCCCTTCTTTGCTCAAGAACTCTGGACAAAGTCAACAATATAGGGGAACAGATACCCAAAATCAAGGACAATTACTATTATCCTAAGTCACTTAAAAAGTTACAAGAGTTAACAGAACCAGAGGTTTTACATCAAGAGACTTTTTCTAACAGTAAGAACCATGAAATTATAATGGTTGGATTTATTGACAGACTATAGTCCTCATAGCTTTACCAAAAAATCAAACATTTTTTTCAGGGAAAGAGCAAAAATATAAAGCAAGATCAAGGATGGATGCTGTGGAAAACTATCAGTTGAGACGTGTGTGTCTGGATATGTTGAGAGACTCTCTCTGCCTCTGCATACATTTGTGTGGGTATTTAAGTGACACATTGCGTGAGCAAAATATATATACATACATAGACACACACACACACACACACACACACACACACACACACACATATGCATACATATATTTTATATATGTATATATATATATATATATATATATATATATATATATGTGTGTGTGTGTGTGTCTGTAGGCATTATTAAAAACTTGTATTACGTGATATAACTATTTTACATCAGCAATATAAAGAATATGTACATGCCAATAAAAGAAATACAAAACAATTTAACAAACAGCCCATTTTTTATGCACAATAATGCTCTCCCAGGTGGGCATTATAGTAGAAATAAAACACCTTACAGTGGTGCAAAGCCTTCTGCCTGTGGTACTGGACCTCACAACACACCTGGGTAATCAATTATTCCCACATCTACACCCACCTTGTTAGGCATTATTGTCTGCTTGAAACACTGTTATTCTTACCAGTGGAGAACAAAGCTAAACCAGTCTTATGTTGTGCAACGCGTCTTCACATCCAGACCAACCTTATTGTTCCTACACGCTGCTTTTGTACAAGTGCATTACTGCTCTCTTAATAGACTTTTTCATTTTTCTTCCGTTACTAAAAATTTAATACCCTTCTGGCTGTGATACAAGACAAGAAACAGGGATACCCTGAATCTAAACAGGTCAGTGCTTAACTCAAAACATAGGAAAGCAGTTATTAACTGTCATAAAAGTTAAAGACCCCCAGCTTTATCTGTATCATTGTAAGAACAGATGTGCAGCTGGTAAAGATCAAGAGTTTCACACGACTAAGTAACAGTAGATTATTTGCTTACATCCTCTAAATTTACTAGGTTTTGGCCTACTGAGATCTATATTAACAGGTGACCGAGGCAGCCTGAATCAAAATGCAGGGAGACTGCACTGGATGTCTCCTGAGTTATTATGGTGGAGCAAGTTTTATTGATTTATTTTTTTAAATATATATTGTTTTAATCAAGCAGTGTGTGAGATATTTGTATAGAATGTAGGAAGGTACTTTTTTTTTTAAAATTTAAGTGTGTGTGTGTGTGTGTGTGCGTGTGTGTGTGTTGCATAGATGCTCCCAGCTGTCCCTGATTTTGCAGAATGTACCTGAATTTTACCTTACATGTTGGTATGTTTCTTGCAAAGTTTGCATTTTGGCAAATGAGTCAGGATTGCAATTATAAACATTATAATGGCAGGCATTTGAGTTTTAGACTTAGCAGCATTCAGAAAAATCAACACAGTGTAAAGCTGGTTATTCTACCAACTTACTAAAACACATAAGGGCAGTATTTGTCCCTTATTTTGGCCCTTTGCCACTGAATATTTTTTTTCATTGATTCTTGAGCCCAGAGGTTGAGAGGTATGGGTGTATGTGGTGCAGTGGGGTACATACTGCGTTTTGACAGCAGTGAGCTCAGAAGATACATTCCTGTATTGTAGTTATATATTTGTTTCAGTCGTTTGATTGCAGTCATACTTCTGCAGTGAACAGTCATAGTTATACCAGTGTCTGTAATAGATGGTGACATGTGTAAGTAATATATGTTCATCTGTGTACGGGTATAGATGCTCTCAACTCTCCATGCTTTTGTATAATGGCTCCAGTTCTGACTCACATTTGGTCTTTTCTCCATAAAGTTTGCTTTTTTTTTTTTGTCAATTCAATGAGAACTGTAAATGATGATGGACATTTGGGCTTCAAACTTAATAGGATTTGGAAAAAAGCATACCAATGCAAAGACTGTACTAGCAACTTACACACAGGAATTTATGTTCTTAGCTCACCACACTTCCTGATGTGTCTTTTTAGCTTTCTGTTTTCTTGAGCTAAGAGGTTGAGAGGTATGTGTATTGGCGGGAAGGGAGTTACAATACATTGCCCAGTGTATTCCGACAACAGTAAACCGAGGAGTTGGATAAATACCTGCCACACAGGAATATATGTATGCATTACATCTCCAGCAGGCATTTAGTCAAAGTCCTACAAATAGCTATAATTGATGGCTATGGATATTCTGCACAATAAGTGACTGACTGTGGTGGTCTGGGTAGATTGAATGCAATAGCAACTGATCACCAGCACAGTGATGTAGTGCACAGAGTTGCCATCTGACAGCGCTTCATTCCCCGAGTTGTTGTGTGGAAGGGAATGCAGAGTATCTAGAAGTAGCAAGTTGGTCATATTTTTTTTCACACCATCACAGACATCAGCATTCTACACAATAAGTTCCCATCTGTGGCAGTCTCGGCAGGATCACTGTTACAGGAACTGATCATGTGCATACTGTCGCAGTGTGTAGAGTTCGACCTCTTAGTACTTGGTTTTGGCAGAGATTCCTTTTTTGTATAGTCTATATATACTACCTTGTCTTTGTGTAGATTTTATCCAGGTGCTCTGGTGTCCTGTCCAGACCCTCTTGGCAAGTTCTACTTTTTCTTTCTGCCCAAAGTAACACCAGAGGGTTATATTGAAGGTAACTATCTTTTTTAGAGATATAGAGAGGCAGGCAGTATTCGCAGATATGATTTGTTCATCTATGCAAGCATTTGGCCTGTCAGTTTATTGGGAGATAACGCTTTGTTAGCTTTGAACATTTAGCTTTAGGTACAACATACTTTACTTTGAAAGAAAAAAAGAAAGATTAAATTACTTTCTTTAGTCATTATTTTTGTTCAAGCCATCACTGAATTAAAAGGTTATATATAAAAAAAAACTCTACGATACACCTCAGAGCATCTAGAATTCTAACTTCTGAGGGCCTAATGGACCCTTGCTTTGTTCAGTTACTTCCTCCATGAGTATTACAGTGGTGTCTTAGCCAATTAAGATGTGTTAATAGGTTGGAGGAAAAGGGTAAAAAATATGTGTAAGTGTGAAAAAACAAAAACAAAAAATATTTCTCGAAGATGTGGGATCAGGTTGGAGAGAAAACAGGAGAAAGTCACTGCGTAGGTACAGGGGCACCATTGTGCAGTAGGGCTCCATTCCACCTAAGTTGGCCTTGTTGATCACAGTCAGACATCTGAGCTGTACATAGTGAATAAACTGGCCATAAGGAGTGAATACCAAGGCAATCTGAGGATGAAAGTAAATTAACCCATTTGTTGTTTCATCACAGGTAATGGTCATTAACCTGGCATAATGGAGCCAGATCTCATTCCATTTAGCCCCACCCATTCATTTGTTCATCTTTCATTTCTGCTGTGTGGAGCCTTACTACATTTTTACCAGTGCTTCAACATTTCTGTAGAGACACTCCCTCCTCTCCTATTTTAATTTTTTTGTCCATCTAATTTACCTGGATTTTTCAGCCTTCTAACAGTACCGCAGTTCTGTCTTTTCTTAATTGCCTCTGTTTTGCACTCTAACAGCATCAAACACCCATTGTCTTTGCAAAAGTTGCTCTTTCATATTCCTGTAGCAGCACACCTACTGTTGCTATTCTTAAATTTGTTGGTCTTTTATTTATTTTTTCCAGTTGCTAACCAGGTAAGTGGACCTTGAGGACCCTTTTCAGTGATGACCTGGGCCAGAAAAGCAGATACATATTTAACACCCACTACAAGCATACAAGGCAAGTCAGATATCTAACAGAGTTAGATTAACTTTTCTTAGTACAACACAGATTTGCCATGATCCACATAGCTAATATACAAATCATATATCTAAGAAAGTAATAAAATTATGATACAATAAAATGCACTTAGTAATAACTATGGCTGGAGATTCCACAGTTAAAAATAGAAATAACTACAACTGGAGATTCCTTAGACAACACATATGATGTGCAGTAAGTTTGATTAAGTCATGGTATTTGTATATTTTGATTGTTAAATTCATTGAACCAGTGACACTGAGAAATCTATGAATGTAAGTTGAGATATAGTTAGGCAGCAGATAATCACACTAATCTAGCTACTCTTGCAGGTCATTTTAAGCCTAGCCAGTTTCCCTTCAAAGGTGAGAATCAAACCCTGTACCTTGTGTCTGTGAAGGAAAAACCTTAACCGTTATGTCAACCACCAACCCTTAGACTTTTTTCCAAGAGACCTTCTATTACTGTGTGTGTTACCAAGGCTAGATATCACAAAATAATATAAAGCTAATTGTGGAAAAATGATTATTGTTGCAGGTGTGGAAATGAAGTAGTAGTGCTGGAATATAACACTTACATACTGCATGCTACTGGAATAGCTAAAACATATTTCCAAACCAAACTGTGAAATACTGGAATGTTCAGTGATGATAGCTGGCCTCTGAAAATTTGTTTGGAAATGTAATGCAATTTTGTAAGCCTATTTTCTAAAAACTGTAGCAATTCAAATTTAGCAATAGGCAAAACTGATATTTAGCTTGTAATAATTCAGTAGTAGTTCTCTTGGTAATTTAGACTAGATCTTGTCCACCACCATGAATAACTGCAACAAAATAGAAACTTGCTTAAACATGTACAGGTATTGTAATCCAATGGTGTAGCTGGGAGGGGGGCAGTTTGCCCCGGGCAGCACTTTTGTGACTGCCACATATGAGTTTAATGAAAAAAATGCTTTTAAGGGCAGGCATTCTTCTTTAAGAATGGTCCCATAGCTGGTCACTCATGTTCACATCTGTGAGCGCGTTGTCACACAGACATATGTGCCCGAAATGCCTGCAAAATTTTAAATACAATATGAGGAATTGCTGCCTTCATGGAATTTTGCTTCAATCATTTTTCAGGTAAACAGTGTGTGAATTAACGTTTTGCTTTGCTGCTTATTATTGCTACCAATGGAATTGTGCTGCTCCTTTACCAAGGGTGTGTGACGGAATTTTGCTGCTTTATCAAGTAAGGGGAGTGTGAATTGCTTTTGCTGTGTGTTCAATTAGCGTTTTGCTTTGATGCTTGTGTGGCTGCTTATTATTACTGCTGCTACCAATGCAATTGTGCTTCAGCAAGGTCAAATGGTGTGTGTGCAATTGTGCTTTAGCAAGGTCAAGGGGTGTATGTGCAATTGTGCTTCAGCAAGGTCAAGGTGTGTGTGTGTGTGTGTGTGTGTGTGTGTGTGTGTGTGTGTGTGTGCAATTGTGCTTCAGCAAGGTCAAGGTGTGTGTGTGTGTGTGTGTGTGTGTGTGTGTGTGTGTGTGTGTGTGTGTGTGTGTGCATGTGTGTGTGTGTGTGTGTGTGTGTGCAATTGTGCTTCAGCAAGGTCAAGGTGTGTGTGTGTGTGTGTGTGTGTGCAATTGTGCTTCAGCAAGGTCAAGGTGTGTGTGTGTGTGCAATTGTGCTTCAGCAAGGTCAAGGTGTGTGTGTATGTGTGTGCAATTGTGCTTCAGCAAGGTCAAGGTGTGTATGTGCAAGTGTGTGTGTGTGTGCGTGCGCAAGTGTGTTTCAGCAAGGTCAAGGTGTGTGTGTGTGTGTGTGTGTGTGTGTGTGTGTGTGTGTGTGTGTGTGTGTGCAATTGTGCTTCAGCAAGGTCAAGGTGTGTGTGTGTGTGTGTGTGTGTGTGTGTGTGTGTGCAATTGTTCTTCAGCAAGGTCAAGGTGTGTGCAAGTATGTGCGTGTGAGTGTGTGTGTGTGTGTGTCTGTATAAAATGCCCAGTTATGTATACCTAGTGGTTAGTGTTACTGAGGGTTTGAGGTGTATACTTGGTGGTTAGTGTTACTCAGGCTCAAACCCTGTAACTTAGGTACAAGAAACAAGAGCCTGAATTCTCTACCCATACCACCACTTGTGATTTAAAGAGTTGAGTCCATAGCTCTTAACTCCAGATTTTCACAGAATGTTTGGCTCATACTTTTGGTCTGCTCCACTTAAAATTTGTGTTATTCTGGTAAATCAGTGAGAAGTGAATTCACTGAACGATAGCCATTTAAGTTTCAGTCTTCCTCTCTTTTAGGAAACGCAAGATAATACAAACCATTTTATTGCAGTGATTTTCCAAGATTATACAAGCAATGTTTAAAATGTGTCCTGGTATTGGGCCTTTGTTCCCCCCCCCCAATAAATTTTGGCTTTTTCCAAATTTCTTGTGCTGCAAAGTTGAGAGATATAGTTGAGTGTCAAGTGTATTTTACAAGGAGCTGAGAGCTTCAGGGGAAGAGAAGTTTAGTGCTGCTTATGCCAAGTCTGTTTGCATTGTTAGTAGTACAACAGGTAGTATACTTGCTTTTGATGCAGAAGGCTGTGGGTTCTGCTCCCACAGTATGTAGATGGATTGCTGATACCGCACTGTGTTATACTTTAAAGGGGGTGGATGCTGCAGTCCTAAGAATGTCGTCCTTTGGAGGAGATACCTGTTATCAGTTTGTCATCCATTCCTTATTGCAATATTACTAGCTTATTTATTAATGTGACTTAGGCAATTTATTCTGCAAGGGAAACAGGCACTTTATTTTTACATGAAACAATGAAATATAAAGTTGTTTGCTAGCAGCAACCTCTTCACTAGTTACATATCTCTTTAGTGTGGAATTATTTCAACAACTTTTACTTCTGCAGAGATTGTGGGTGGATTGTAATGACAGAAGTTTGAGTAGACTGTTATGATGGAAATGTTCTGAATTGGGCAGTTTTGTCATTATTGGTTGATACATTTTCATTGCTTACTGGAAAAATGTTCAAAACAATAAATTTAAAACATGTTCTAATGAGTGCGCTGTATTATACAAGGAATATAATTTAATGCAATCAGGAAGGTGAATCAAAGAACTCATGTTTGTTTGCATGGTCCTAAATGTGTGCGCAAGGGGCCTATGATTTCAAAATAGCCCAAAGGTAAACTTTATCCGCCAATGGCCAGATGCATTTTCTTTGAATATGGGTTTCAATGCTGTTTCAAGGAATGTGAGTTTCAAGGGCAGAGAAGTTTTAATGCTAAGTCTGTTTTCATTGTGAGATTGTATTGCTTTGTTTAGCAGATGTCTATCAGTGTTTGTGCCATAAAATTTACAATAAAAGTTTTAAATGAAATCCAAATAGTCATTGCAGAAGTAAATCATATAAAGCAGTATGCATATTATATTGTTTATGGTAAATGGGGAGAAAATGCCAAGTAATGGCACACTGGAATGGCTTTGTATGGGGGGGCTGCATTTGACCATGATGTTATGAAGGGGGAGGGGTGGCAAACTGAAAGACAGCCCCAGGCAGCACAAACACTAGCTATACCAGTGATGTAATCAAAATGCTACAAAACAAATGAAATTGCCTTCTGTAGCACTGGGCCGCCTACTTTTGTGTAAATGCATATTATTTGCTGTTTTTGCATTGGCATACTTTCTTGCTGTTGTAACTTTCCTGGGACTGCAGCCCCTCCTACTGTCACATACCTGCATTCCTATTGTGCTATTTTATTGCTACTGTAGTCCCTCCCTCCCTACTACACATGCAGTTCTGCTTCTTGCTATCCTATCTGCAGTTTTGCTCTTCCTGCCACTCTTGAAGGGGCACCTGCCATTACACTTATATACGTATGTAGTCAGACTCTTCAACTTTTTGCAGATGTGCAATACCCCACCCTTCAGTTTCTGCAGTTATGAAATAATAATATCCAGTAGTAAGGGCTGTACTGCACAATATCAGACTATTCAAGGAGTTCAGCCTCCTTCATGTTGGAAGGTCCAGTGCTATTCATGCTGGGAAGTATTATGCCCAGATAATGGATTCTCTGTGAGAAGGCTGACAGTGTTCTGCCACGAGCTCCACTAAGGGAAGGCCTAAGACTGTAACATTCGCAAAGAAGGACGCTTAGAATAATAAGCCCAGCAATGAATGCAAATTCATTTCTAAAATTCCTATCCCCTTATATATGATGGCTGCCACTTGCACCTCCCTTACTATTTTTTTAAGAAAATGTCATTTGGGACATCTTCATTGCACTCTTCCAAGTGTATAGAAAAGCAAAATTAGCCATTGGAAAACATGTCAAAAAGTTCATCTGCAATTATTAACATCAAAACAAAGACACATCTAAAGAAACTGATCACAAATTAATTATATTTGTGATCACTGAAATTACTCAAATCTGGGCCCCATCCCCCACCCCTTAAATTAAATATACTAACTCCACAGTCACACAACTGTGGAGAAAGAGGAAAACTCCTGAATTATATTACAGTGAAACTGCTGACAAATTACTGTAAATACAAGCAAGTAATCAAACCAATGCAGCCACAGATGTGTGTGTATGTATATGCATATATCTTTTACATGCAAGTGGTCATAACTTCAAATGGTTAAACAAAGGTAAGTTGTGACATAAGCAAAGGACTTGCCATTTTATCTGTTAGTCTTTGATAGTTTTACACCTGCACACTGTTTTTACAAGCAGTTGACATATACTTACACATGGGAAGGTAGTTCTGAATGTAATGCTTACGTTACTTTTTTTTTTCAGGCAGAAAACATGAAGTACAAAGATAAGAGGATGAAGATTATGAATGAAATTCTTAGTGGTATGAAGGTATGGACAGTGAAGACAGAAATAACATGCTATGTTTACTAACGACATATACGATATTTGCATAATGAGTCAGTGCAAGTACCAAAGATATACCCTCATTATAAACTTCCTGGCACACTTGTGCCTGGTAAAGCCTGACACCATTCAATATAGAGCAACACTGGAGAGTCAAATCTATATGTCCCTGTTAGCATGAATATTGACCATGATGAAGTTCTCGTTTGATCATTGGACAAAACATATAATATAAAGTCATCAATTAATCCGTAGTTGTTAAATCTTGTTCTTTTACTGAACTTCATTATATGATCAGCCTGAACTTCAAAATGATGGAAAGAAAAAGGAAAAGCAAAGCGTAATGGACAGTTCAACTGGCCCCAGTGATTTTACTAAATTTCCTGATTTTACTGAAGCGTGTCTATATTTAAAATAAAAACAAGAGTATGCATACAGTATATAGAGCTGGTCAGTAAACATTCTCACAGAGTCATTGTAAAATTTTACAGTTCTAATCTGAATGGTAAGGTCCACAAAACTCAACGGAACTGTTCTTAAATTGGTATAATTGTTTGGTAAAGGTATTGTGTCTAGTACCCTGGAATTATGCAAGACATGAGGTTTATGTAAAAATGAGATGTTTCAAGAGCATTAAATATTAAAATAAAACTTGTCCATGCCATTTAAAGTATACTCCAAGTTTACCCTTGCAAATACAAATTGCTTTATAAAGAGAGTTTATAAGGAGTCTTTAGTATCAAACATGTCTTTAATTCCTTAAATGTCCACACCTGGACACACTGAGCTGTCATGAATTTTAGACTTGAAGGTAGACATGCTGCTTAGTTAACTGTTCACCTAAAGGCATCATCACTGGATTTTTATAAATAACATTCCTTATATTATCTTGCATTTAAATAGAACTGGCATATATTTCTGCCAAAATCTAAGTGTAAGTAAAAACTGAATTTGTCAACTTAGTGTATGTATAACCACACACCATAAATTATGGTCATTTCAATAAAAAGGTTTAAATAACCACCCTAGCATCAAATATAGATTAAGAATATAAGAATTCTTTAAAGAAATTAAAAAGCTGCTTGCTCTTTTACCATGGATGTGTTTGTTGTAGCCATTTTCTGCTCCATGTACAGGAGTATTTTAGCTGCATTCAAACCAGAACATACACCACAAAACTGACACTGCATGTATCAAACCCTGAACATTTATTTGAATTTCTCCATGACACGGAAGGAGAAAACTGCTATTCCTCAGCATGCACTATTCATAATCTTTGCAGCTGAAATATTTTCAATGCACTTTGAAATGACACCAAAAATGTGAGAAGATTCATAAAAAGAAAAATATTCTGCAGAATATATTGCCTTCATTGTGTTTACTACTTTAAAGGGTTATCTTGAAGAAGCAGCAGTTGCCGTAGCCACCACTGAAGCTATTCACAACATATTCCAACTTTTGTGAATGACAATGTCCATATTTCTAACAGGGAAATTATGATATGTTGGACAATGGTAATCAGTCATCCTTGTACTAGGTTGCTTTTTTTCCCTTTAAATATCTAATTCTTGTAAATTCCTAAAGACTATATCAATACTGTTGTTTAAATATACAGCTGAAGCATTACTATACAAACTGAGTTCCATTTGTCTTAATTTGTATATTTTCTTGCAAAGAGTTATGTCATTACATTTCCCTCTACACTGAAATTCTTATGACTGCCAAATACATTAGAGTAATTCATTGTGCCAGGTAAGTAGTGAGATGTTCACTGAAATGTAAGTAGAAATATCAGTCTATTGTCAGCATGTTTATTCTTGGGTTTGACACTGTGCATAATAACCTATATATTCAGATTAAAGTCACTGTATATGTTATCAGTATTGCAGACAATTTTAAAATGAAAGTTATTAGTGTTTAAACATCCAAGAAGATTACCAATGTTAGAAACACTGTAAAAGCAAAATAGCAAGTAACAAGCTTATCAGAATCTTTACTTATCTGCTAATACAAAAACTGTTCCTTACTTCATGAAAAATCCTTCCAAAAATGGTACTATAACTTCAAATAAATTCTTTGTCAAAATGAATGTCAACAATTCATTGAGAAATGAGATGTACATATCCTCCATAAAAAATTATTTGTGTATTATTTGCACATTCTCAAATTGGTATCTTTATGAATCATAGGGTCATGAGAATTTAATATCCAGGTATATGAAATGATGGGTACAGTAGAGTTTATCAAAACAAGATTAGATGTTGTGACGAAAGGAGATACTGCCAGCCCAGCTGGTTGGAATTTTGTAAATAATTATATGTCACTGGTGAATATTGAAATGATTTATACAAGATGTTTGCATTACAAATGTATTAGAGCTGTATGTCGTGTATATCAAACTGCTTGTACAGATGCATGTGTTGAAAAGGGTATTTGCAGGGTGCTGTTTGAAATGTAGCCACAGTGTGCTCTTCTGGAAGAGAACAGAAATGTACATGCACTATTGTAACTGTTTAAATGTATATATTTTAACAGTGGAAACTGGAACCCAGGAAGTTAACTTCAGAAAAATAACTGGAATTAAATTACTTTATGGCTAGTTATTACTAGTTTTCAAAACATGAAGGAATGCAATTGTTTTATGACTTGCAGCATCTGCCAGAGATGTGAGGAGAAGCCATTGTCTGTATATTTTTACAGGTATATGCTAAATGCTACCAGCTGCCATGAATGGTTGTTTTGGGCCTGGGAACTAAAAGTCAGATGACAATAAATTATGTCATTCTTCATTCTCCAAGCTATCCCAGCAGTAATATTTTAGATATTATTTTGAGAAGTCTCTTAGTGAGACAGGGCATTCTGCATTCTGTCTTTGCCCTGACAACAACTAGAAGATCCATTCACCACATCTGCCTTGCTCTAATAATAAGTTCTTAGGTTATAGTATAATTCTCTTAGATTCAGTTAGGAATATTGTAAGCTTAGTTTGGGTATTTTTCTTTCTTTATTTGAGACTGTCCTGCAATGTGTTTTAAATAATTCCTGTGGTTTTGAACACTGACGTCACTGTGAATATATATTTAGTATTGTCTTGTTCTTTTATTTATTATTAAATATATTTAAACATTTCATTGTGGCTGATCTGTGTAGAGATATTTAAGTTTTGAGAGTACTTGCATATTTATTTGATGACACTGTCTGGGCCATCCTAATAGCCTTGCTCTTGGTCAAACTACCATTTGTCTTAATATTAATATTACATAATAAAATTGGACACCCTTTGTTAAGGGGCCTTAAAGTAGCAGATAATGGGTTCTGATCAAAGTGAAAACTACCTTATAGTCTGGGCAAAAGGAGGCATAGCTAGTAAACTGGTGCCGGCCTTTGTGTGTGTCGGTGTGTCAGCTACTTGGGCAGGGATGCGAAGCACTGGTTGGATAGAGAGAGTGTTGGAGGACTTGGCGTGGAACCCTGGCTAAGGAATCAACTCTACAGCTGTGCCAGTGGGAAGTCTTACTGGTGATCTGGAGAAAGGTGCAGGAACCAGCCCTGGACTGACTATAATCTCTGTGTGCTCTTAAGGGAAATTGCACTTGATGCAGAAAGCTATATCTGGAAAAACTGTGTGTGTACTTGCTATCCTCCCAGTGAACATCCCCTACTGTTGCCAGTGGTGAGGATTGAGGCTCCTTCATTACTAGTACAGTGGTGGGGAGTCACATATTGGTGGGCTATCCACATCACAAATTGGTTGGCAGTGGTGGGATCACCATATCACATATTGGGATTCAGTGATGTGTATATTGAACTTTTGTAGCCTGTAAACAGTGATCACTAAAGAAGGTGTTTGTACTCTCAAGCAGCCGCACAGTAGACATTCAGTTTCATATCACAATAGTTTTATTTATTTTTTGTTAGCTTAGTCAGTCAGGGAGAGCAGACAGATTATGGCAAGCTGACAAGGAGCCAATTGGCTGAGATATGCCAATCCAAAGGACTGGTGCATGCCAGCCTGACTAAAGCAGAAATGATTTCAGCCTTAGTCACAACTGCATCACAGACCAGTAAATCAGGACGATGACCAGACTGGCCTTTGGGATGTACAACTCTCAGAAAATGGACAGTTCAGCTTTGCCTTAGAGGACTTAAAAATCCATCTGGAGTTAAAGAGGTTTGAACTGGAGGCCAAACAGCTGGAACTAGAACCAACAGAGATACTGCAGCGTTTGGAGGCTGAAGTAAAGGAGAAAAGATGGCATTAGAATCAGCAGAGAGACTGAGATGTCTGGAAGCTGAAGAAAATGAGAGACTGAGATGTTTGGAGCCTGAAGAAAGTGAGAGGCAAAGGCAACATGAAAAGGAGAAGCTAACTCTTCCCCAGGGCCATGGAGTAATGGCAAAGGGAGTAACCGAACTCCAGAAACAATGAAGGTCAGTACATTTCTTCCAAAATTAACAGAGGGTGATAATTTTGATAGTTTTATTCATATGACTGAAAGGGTTTGTGAACAGTATAATGTTGACCAAGGGCTCTGGGTACTGTTCCTGACCCCCTTACTCCATGGTAAAGCTGTAACTGCTTTTTCTAAATTGTCAGATGCTGACTGCTTAAATTATAATACAGTTAATTTTTTTTTTATTATAGTGCTTTAAGTTAACACCTGAAGCTTAGAGAAGAAAGCTTCATGAGCACAGACACAAGGCAGACAAAAGTGTGTGAATATATTGCTGGACTAAGCACTTATTTTCATAGGTGGGTGAGTGAGTGTCAGTTCACCACTTTTGAAGGGCTGGCAGACCTTTTGGTGAGGGAACAAGCCCTTAGCACTTGAGGACATGGGAATCTGGTTGGTAAGTAGAGAATGTAACACTGCAGATGAGTTGTGGAAAAGGAGAGACCTATACCTAGCAAGCAGGGCATCATTGCACAGGAAAGGGATACCCAGTGCTGCACATAGGTCTAAGAAACCCATGGTGAGCAGTCTAAACTGCCCCAACAGAGTCTGCCAGTAACAGGAGGAGCCACTAGTTCAGATACATGGCCAGGATCAAGGGTTAAATGTTTTAAATGTAACTAGTGGGGCCATGTAGCATATACGATGTCTACGGAGGCAAGGTGGGGAAAAAAGGTGGGGGAGCCAGTAAGTGGGAATAACAGAATGCCAGTGGTAAGTTGTTTGGAGACAACAAGGGTACCAAACTTCCACAAGAGGTTATATCCTATCTTAGTAGATGAGAAGCAGGCCACTGCTAAGAGAGACACAGCCTCTGACCTAATCATTTTGAAGGCTGCAGTGGTTAAAGAGGAGCACTACTTGCTTGGGTAGTCTACTCCAGTCAGGGCTTTAGGAGGCACCCATTCCAAATACCTTTGGCTAGGGTTCACCTTGACTGGGAGGGTGGAAAAGGAAGCAAGCAAGTAGGTGTGTTTAAGGATATCCCTGCAGATGTCCTGATAGGGAATGATTTTGATAATGCAGTACCTTGTGTGCATGCAGTTACACACAGTCAGGCTTAGAGACAAGCATGTGGGTTTGGTAGCCTGGGGGCAGAACCAGAATGACCGTACACTTGAAGGCAGGACTGGTGAGGTGGTTACTTCAGAGAGGGAGCCACCCTGTAGCAGTGAGATTGAAAGTGAACCACAGCTGCTGGTGGGTAATGATGTTCCCTTTGACGGAGTGACTGCAAAGGCAGAGGTGGGTAGTAGTACCAAGGCTGACAGTGAGGCGCCGCTGTCAGAGGATACAAGACTTCCTGTGGAAGGGGATCTGGGAAGGGTTACAAAGAAAAAGTTGAGAAAGGCTCAGTTCTTAGACTATAGATTACAAGGCTTGAGGGAGGTAGCCAGCGAAGTGCCCTATTCTCAAGGGAAAGGTGAATCTGTATACTGGGACAAAGGGTTACTGTATACAGAGTGGATCCCTGAGAGAGGGCTAGAAGGGGAGCAAATACAGTAGTTGGTAGTGCCCAGAGCCTACCGTCTCCCACTTCTAGCCATAGCCCATGATATTTCCCTTTGTAGGACATATGGGCATAAAGTATACCAAGTGACGTATTATGCAAACTTTTATTGGCCTGGGATTTTCAGGGATGTAACAGGGTACTGCAGGACCTGTGAGCAGTGCCAAAAAGTAGGCAAGGCAGGAGACAAGGTCAAAGGTCATTTGATGCCTTTGCCTGTGATTGAGGAGCCATTTCAGATGGTAGCTATGGATACTGTGGGGTCTCTGTGTACCCCAAGTTCCACAGGGAAGAAGTATATCCTAGTGGTATTAGAGCATGCTATCAGATACCCTGAGATGGTGGCTCTGTCCTCCATCAAGGCAGAAAAGGTGGCAAATGCTTTATTAGAGAATTTCAGCAGGGTAGTTTCCCAAAAGAAATAATGACTGACAGAGGTACCAATTTCACATCAGACCTGCTGGCTTGGCTGTGTGGTGAAGCACCTAAAGACCATCCCCTACAATCCCCAGAATAATGGTCTGGTGGAGAGGTTAAACTCTACACTAAAGACCATGATACAGGTATTTGTGTACCAGTTCAAGAGGGTGTGGGACAAATATTTACCCCATCTGTTTGCTTACAGAGAGCTTTTCACCCTTTGAGATGCTGTATGGGCATAGGGTGAGGGACCTCTAGATTTGATTTGCAATGAGTGGGAGGGTGAGTGTGAATACCAGAAACAGTCTGTTGTGGCATATATCCTAAACTTCAGACAAGGCTCAGGGAACTCATGGGCTTGGGCCAGGAGAACCTGGAAGAAGCCCAACAGCAGAAAGAAATCTGGTATGACAGGAATGCTTGAGGTAGAGAGTATGATGTGGGGCAGCAGGTCATGGTTCTCATTCCTGTCAGACACAACAAGCTGTATGCAGCTTTGGAGAGACCCTTCAAAGTGGTAAAGAAGGTCAGTGATGTTAACTACATGGTAGAACTGCTAGTCATGAGGCAGGGGCACAAATTGTACCATGTTAACAACATGAAACCTTACCATGATAGGGAGGCCCTGTTGCTAAGTATTTGCAGTAGGAGGCAGGAGGAGTCTGAGGTGGATCTAGGGCTACAGGGAGCCAGCCAGCAAAATCCCAAGTTACTAAGATGGAGCCTAGGGTTGCAGGCATATGATATGACAATCCAGCACAGTAGTGAGGTTAGCAATGCCAAAGCAGATGAGCTCTAAAGACAGAGTATGGGGTAAGGTATTCCCAGATAGGCTCATCCCTCTCAAGCAATGTTTTTCAAGGGTCACTTAAAAAACTAGTTTGAGTCTTCAGAGGAGGGAAGATGTGTGACGAAAGGAGATACTACCAGTCCAGCTATCTAGAATTTCATAAATAATTATATGTCATTGGTGAATATCAAAGTGATTTATACAAGATGTTTGTGTTGCAAATGTATTAGAACTGTATGTCATGTATATCAAACTGCTTGTACAGACACATGTGTTGAAAAGGGTATTTGCAGAGTGTTGTCTGACATGTAGCCACAGCATGCTTTGCTGGAAGAGAGCAGAAATGTACATCCACTATTGTAACTGTTTAAATCTATATACTGTGGAAACTGGAATACAGGAGGTTAACTTAAGAAAAACAACTGAAATTAACTTACTTTATGGCTAGGCTATAAAAGATGGCATCTTTCAGTATTCAATGCAGCGCAGGCACACTTTTTGTATTAGGAAATTTTCTGTATTGTCTTTAGGATAAAGTATTTATTAGTCTCAAAAGCATGAAGGAATGCAATTGTTTTATGACTTTCAGCATCTGCCAAAGATGTGAGGTGAAGCCCTTGCCTGTATATTTTTACAGGTAGATCCTAAATATTACTAGCTGTCATCACTGGTTGTTTTGGGCCTGGGAACTAAAAGTCAGATGACAAGAAATGATGTCATTCTGCAAGCTGTCCCAGCAGTAATATTTTAGATATTAATCTGAGAAGTCTCTTAGTGATACAGGGCATTCTGCAGTCTGTCTTGGACCTGACAACAACTAGAAGATCCATTCAGCACATCTCCCTTGCTCTAACAATAAGTTCTTAGGTTATAGTATAATTTCCTATTAGATTTGGTCAGGAATATAATAATCTTAGTTTAGATATTTCTCTTTATTTATTTGAGACTGTCCTGCAATGTTGTTTTAAATATTTCCTATTGTTTTGAACTCTGGCGTCACTGTGAATATATATTTAGTATTGTCCTGTGCTTTTATTATTTATTATTAAATATATTTAAACTTTTCATTGTGGCTGAATTGTGTAGAGATATTTAAGTTTTGAGAGTACTTGCATATTTATTTGGTGACAATGTGTGGGTCACTCCTAATATCCTTGCTCTTGGTCAAACTACCATTTGTGTTAATATTAATATTACATAATAAAATTGGATACCCTTTGTTAAGGGCCTTAAAGGAGCTGATAATGGGTTGTGGTGGCAGTGAAAACTACCTTATAGTCTGGGCAAATGGGGGCATAGCTAATAAACCTATGCTAGCCTTTACTAGGTGGGTGTGTACGTGCAAATCAAAATTTGAAAGTGTGCGTATGGGTGTGTTAGCTACTTGGACAGGGACATGAAGAACTGGTTGGGCAGAGAGTGTTTGAGGACTTGGCTGGGAACCCTGGCTAAGGACTCAACTCTATAGCTATGCCAGTGAAGAGTCTTACTGGGGATCTGGAGAAAGGTAGAATAACCAGCCCCAGACTGACTGTGGTCTCTGTGTGTTCTTAATGGAAATTGCACTTGATGCAGATAGCTGCATCTGGAAATACTTTGTGTGTACTTGCTAACCTCCTAGTGAATATCCCTCACCATTGCCAGTGGTGAGGATTGAGGCTCCTTGATTACTGGTCCAGTGATGGGGCGCCATAGATGTTATGCTTGATTATAGTTACAAAAAGTAACAATACACCATCATGAAAAATACTCACAGAGAAGAATCAGAAAAAGTCCACTTTTTCAGAATGGTTGACCTTTTTATAAACATTTAATAATAAAAGCATCACATTGATATTTGGTGATATACAGAACAAAAATATGGGAGTAGCTCCTATTCTTTCTTTCACACCAGTTTCTGATTTTCAACATTTTATATAGTGAAAATGATATGCTTGTGAAAGGCATACTTTAAGGATGAGGCTTGATAGGTATAGTCTTGAAAGAATTTATCCATTGAAACTTACTGGAGGTGATTTTTTAAAGTCTTCCTGGAGATACTGTAGGAGCAGGGTTTTCCAGAGACTCAGGGAGGGATTCCTAGCAATTGGGTATCAGGTTGGAGAAACTGTAATCAGTAACAGAATACTCATTTTGTGGGGTGTCTATTGAGGGGGTTTTAGGAGCAAGTGAACAGGGATTATAGCTGGATTATTTATTGCATATCATATATATCGGTATAGATGGTTTTCTGAAAATGAACATGGACTTATCACCAAGTGGCTAGTAATGATAGTGACTAATTTACACAGATGATAATATTTTTATGCTTATAACATATTAAATATTTATGTGTAAGGTTCTGATTCTGGAAGGCAGGCGGTACATTTATAAGCAGCATTCATTCATGACTAGGAAACATACTTACCTTTAAAAGGGAGCCAGATGATTCATTGATAGCCATCAGTCCAAATGCAATTAGTGCAGGTCACATTGCTTAAAAAGATTTTCCTACCATAACTACATTTGCTCTTTTCCGTACTGCTATGTGACCATGGAGTTTAATGTGGAGGTGGGGTGGGAGTCTTCTCATACATGGGAGATGTAAGGAGGCTTTTCCCCTGCTAAAAAAACCTTTATTTCTTTATTAATGAAAGTGGTTTTCAGTGATGTAGATTTGTAATAGCAGTCAGAGTGATTCCAAAGGGATTCATGTTGATTTAACAGTAGTAAACTAGCAATTCTTTTTTTCATGACTTGAAACTGTAATGTATTTACCAAGTGCTTGCTGTCTTTCTTAACTGTGGATGAAAACAATGTCTGTAAACACATTTTTTGTGTATATTACATCTCTTCCTGTGGTTGCATCATTTGCTCATTTGGCTTCTGACCCTGGTTGAGATTATAAACTCTTATACAGCACATGAAACAGTTTCACTCATGACTGGAACAGCTTTGTAGTAAACTGCACCTTGATTTGAGACTGCAGTTTTGTTAGACATGTATGAATCCTTTAGAAGACTGGAAGTTATAACATTGCTGTAAAATGTGCAAATTCCCATCTCTAATAATGAGAGTAAAGATGTTTGCTGTGCATAATCCTACATCTTCACTTGAATTTTCCTCTACAATGTCTCTGGAATTCAGGAGATGGTCATCCTACTCACAGCACCTGCTTAATGTCTGCTCAGACTGGCTTTGCAAAATCCAAACAAAAATAAAAATGTGAACTTTAGATACAAAGAATGTGGTATGTCATAGTCTGCATTAGTGATTTTATCTAATGGAATGTCTGCTGTTTTTATGTAGATTCTGAAACTATATGCATGGGAACCTTCATTTGAAGATCAGGTCCTTGGGGTCCGTGATAAGGAACTCAAAGTTATGCAGGGCTTTGCCTACCTTACATCAGTTTCCATCTTCATTTTTACATGTGCACCTTTCCTGGTAAGGATATTAATGATTTCAAAGTAAGCATTTCATTGGTCCTATAAGTTCAGAAAAAAAACACAAATATAGCTTTTAATTATTTTGCTAATATCAATCATATTAATGTTCTGTTTTATATTTTAGATATTATATGAATTAATTAAAACATACCTCACACACTGTGTATTTATACTTGATGTCTAGCAATTGTTTTAATGATTTCCTGTTCTATGTAAACATATAGAAAGAGTAAATCCTACACAAACATTATAATTAATAGATTACATTATTCTCTTTTAAATTAAGTGTTCTACTGCAACTTCATGGCTGTATTTGGATATCCTAGATGCTGCCAGCCCTTTTGGAAACAAAAATCAGTCCATTACTGGGATGTGATCTTAGGTCATGGTATACTAAAGGGTATTTAAAAACTGTATTGGGCATTGCACCTACTGCGGTGGTGGTGCTGCAGTAGTGTTGTCGCCTCACAGTAAGACGTTGTCCTGTTCAATTCTCAGCTAGAGCATCTTCTGTGTGGAGACATGCGTGAATGGGCGTACCTTCATTGAAGGTTGTGCGTCTGGGCTGGCAACTCGGCACGTAAAAATCTACTGCCAGTCATTAGTGGACCGGAGTTCCGCTGTGGCGACCCCTAACCGAGAAAAGCCAAAAGATACAACATTGGGCATTGAACCTGGTTGAAGAAAGATGTGCTAAGATTGAAAAATGTAGATCATTACAGCATTAATGTACTGTTCTGGATCTGTGGTTTGGAAGTTAATAATGTAATATTACTGTTTGTGTATTTCATCTGAGTTTTATTGTTTTTAGTTGCTGCTGATGCAATTTCAAAGAAGCAAACGTATGTGCTTATGAAGCATCAGGCTAAGGAATGTCCGAGACATTTCTTAGAAGAATGGTACTATGGTGACCTACAGTCACTTCCAAGTGGGTCATGCTGTATGTTTCTGTATCAATATCAAGCGCCTGGGGAGCAAAGTTAGATATGTGCTTGTTACACTAAAAAAATTAGCTACTGGCACCAAAGACACAATGATAATGTGTGGGGAGAAATTCTAAGGAATGGGATAATTTTCTTCACATTTCATTGGCATATATAATGTCAGAAAGCAAGAGTAAGTGATTATGATTGTAGGATAACACAACCTACATTCTGGAGGAAGTAATGATGCATGAAAAAAAGCGGTGCAAAAAATGCTGACCCTTTGGTTAAAGCACTGAGGCAAAAGGCAGACGACCCCTACTAGTTGAGTGTACAGGCCACCGGACACATGCAAAAGATATGACAGACTCAGAAGCAGGTGTTAAGACAGGCATAGCAGATGAGAAAATTAGTCATGGGTAGCCTTATTCTTCCAGCAGTGAAAGGGGAATCCAGAGACTGCAGAGATTCTAGTGAAGTCTGGATTCAGGTGGAAGGTAACTGATACTCACAAGGAGTAGGAATATATATATTTTTAACCTGATCCTCACTAATACCAAAGGGGTGAGAAGACCAGAGCTGAGAGAGTCACTGAGTCTGGTTCACCACTGTTTCTAATCCCTGCTGTCAATATAGGAAAGGCAACAAAGACACAGAGATAATACCGTGGAAGGGAAGAGCAACATGACTATTTAAGTGTAAAGACCCTGGAGACTACACAAGTGCAGAGTTAGATAGCCAAAATTAAAGATGGGTAAGAGAGCCCAGACACAATGGAAGTGACGAGTAATACTAGACAATAGAATAGTAGACTGAAAGGACACTAAGGGAGAGAGACTAACTGGGCTCTGCAGTAAGCTAGAGTGAAATGAGGTCATGGATGGGCATCACAAGACTAAAGAGGAGCAGTGTGAACTGAAACTGTGGAAAGGTAGAGTGAACTGAAACTGTGGAAAGGTAGAGTGAACTGAAATCATGGAAAGGTAGAGTGAACTGAAATCGTGGAAAGGTAGAGTGAACTGAAACCGTGGAAAGGTAGAGTGAACTGAAACCGTGGAAAGGTAGACATTACAGAAGGCTGGTAATAAGGTTACATTATGTTCTCTAACAGGTGCCACTGTTGGCTTATAGTGCCATATTTATGTTTGCAGTGATCCACATAAAATACATTAAAAGACTGAACTTATTTCTCCAAATGTGGTTATAAAACATTTTTGGATAATTCATTCAAAATTATGTTTCAGAAATCTGCGTCTTTCTCTTATCTGCTATTTTTAGAGCTTTCCCTTTGATTCTGTAAACCCTGAGGAAAACATTTGTACTAAATGCCACCCCATATCCACCCATCCTCAACCCCTTTTCCCATTTTTGCATATGGGGAGGGGATGTCACTTCAACAGTGACAGTCATCTAGCGCCAAGATTGACATTGAAATCAAGTATTTGATGCTCTGTGGGTGCAGTTGTTTATATATATATATATATATATATATATATATATATATATATATATATATGGATCCCTATCAGATCCCTGTCAGGTGATCAAGTTTTCAGAAACTCGAAATTCATATGGTCGAGAACATATGACTGAGTTTCTGAAAACTCAAAGGTTTTGAATGGAGATCACGGTACAGTGCTGAAAGGAAAATTTACCCTTTCCCTCACTGTAGTGTGTTCTCGTAGTTTGTATATTTAATTTACATGGGGTGTGGGGGGGCATAAAAAAGTTAGATTTTTTTTTTTTTTGGATGTTCGAGTTTGCAGAAACTCAATCACATGGTTCCAACTACATGAATTTTGAGTTTCTGAAAACTTGATCATCTCATAGAGATACATACATCTACAGCTATACACACACACACACACACACACACACACACACACACACACACACACACACACACACACACACACACAGAAATGTACATACACACACTTTCTCCTTGTTTTCTGAGCCTAGCTGCCATGACAAAATGCTGGTAATATTTTAGATTCCACATTCTGAGCCACCTATTCAGAGACAAACAGTATACCTCCCTCATAAGCCATTCTAAAAGTGGCACAAATTCACAATTACTTTCAAGAGTTGCATTCTGTCCTTAAAAAAATAGATCTGAAAACAATACAGAAAGTTTCAGTTTACAACTTCAAATAGTAAAGAAACAATCCTGCCAAACAATACATCAGAAGTGTAGCTGGTTCAACCAGTGCCCTACTTCCTGAACTCTTTAAGAAAAAAAAAAAATACTGTAATGGCCATTGGCTTATTACAGTTGGATACACAACCCCCAACTTTGAAGAGCCAAAAAAAAAAAAATTCTGTACTCTGCCTGACCTTCATTCTGCATTTTGTATTAAAAAAAATGATTTCTTCTTTTAAGATATAGCAAACCGTTTGCTTCAAGAATACAAGATAGTTGCTACAGATTATATTCCACCTGCACAGAGCACTAAAGTACTCAGGTTTTAGTTAAAAAAAAAAAAAAAAATTCTTCTAAACTGTAGCTTGCATGTAGTCCTACAGAGTTCAGTTTAAACTATAGCAAGCAGTTGCTACAGCACTCAGATTTGACCGCAAATGTAATACAGTCTTTTAAAAGCCAGTATTGCATTAGAGAGATCCGAAACGGCTGATTGTACCCCCACCAACACTTTTCACTTGGTGCAGTTGCCACTTTCGACCCACCATAGTTATGCTACCGAACATCAGGTGTACTGAGATTCTACTCAGATCACTCAACCTGTACACAATCTATCAGCCACAGATAGCAAAATGCAGGCCACCACTCACAACTGGTTTCTTTAATAGAAGCACTTGCATTTATTTTCACTAAGAAAATGGAAGGGGAGTAATATTTCAACAAAAAGGCAACGAAACAGAAAACAACCGGCACTTTAATAACAAAATAAGTGCTTTTATTAGGTATGTCACCAAACTTCTTCAGACAAAATTCAAAAGTACAACGGACCATTAAATACTTTGCCTAAACAATCGTGTGGTGTAAAAAATAGTCATATGTTACTTTGAAAATATGATTCATCAGAGAAGTAGGTCATATGATTCATCAAAGAAAGCAGATCATGATGTAAAACAAAAACATTCACGTAAACAAAAACTACCTGGACATCGAACTAATGAAGGATCATGTTAGTAATGCGTACAAAGCTAGAATCTTCAGAAAAGCAACATACTCAAACTCTTTTTTTACACTATTCTAGTGCCCATCTGATTCAACAAAAGAAATCAGTAGTGAGGGGTCAGCTTGTGCGGGCAGCTAGAATGGCTTCCGTACAGGTTGATTTTTTTGATTGAATGTGATCTCTTGGTTAACATGTTTTTGAAACGGGGATACCCCTTAGTATTATTAGATGAACTAAGGCAAGAAGTGGTTTTCAAATGTGCACACGACTTTTACAAAGCAATTTTACCTGATCCAGCTTGCCCCCGTGTACCATCTGGCCAACACGAGCATACGAAGTATACAGTAGATACACCTTTTGCTAGTGTTCCTTTATTACTCCTTACAGTATGGATGCCGTTGGTATTAAACAGATTATGATGAAGAATTGGGGTCTTCTTACAACGGATTATGGCCTTTTATGGTATGGAGAATTTTAAACTTAAATTTGTTTTCAAAAGGGGTCAAAATTTAAAGAAATTGTTGGAATTTGATGGTAGACCTAGCCCCAGAATAAAATGGATGTTTAAATGTGAAGCATACCCTTATTGTAGACACATTGAGGTGGGAAACAATTTTGTGATAAGGGACCGAAGATATGAGACTAAAAGCAGGTTCAACTGCAATTCTTGCAGTGTAATTTGTTTAGTTAAATGTCAAGCCTGCCCAAGGTTTTATATTGGCAAGATGGATAGAAAGTTTAAAGAACGGTTATATGAACATATTTATAGTGTAAGGAAAGGGATGACTGAGAACGGCTTAGCCAGCCATGTAACCTTACACCCAGGTCACTCCTTTGTTTTTCGGGTGATCGACCAAGTAGTTTAGGATGTGAGGGGAGGCCCTTTTTCTTTGCAATTGGAGTTGCTAGAATTGACCTGGCAACTTAGATGCCAGGCTTATGTTTTAACAGGGTTCAAATCTGTTCTTTGGTTAGTGTGTTGAAACTTAAAAGTTTGTTGAGATGAAGAAGTTTTTCTAAATACACTTGTGGTCATTACATTTCAGTACTTCATAGATTTCAATATAGTTTAGGGATTTGTGAAAACTATTTTTAACTATTTTTTAACTACTTTTTTTCACTGTCCTTAATGTCATTTTTTATGTATACTTACTTATAAATGGTACTTTTCAGTGTATGTTGTAATAGTTTTTTTATAATAGTTTTTAATATTAGGAAGCAACAAAAAAGTTTTTGTTTATGTGTTTGTTTTTGTTTTACATCATGATCTGCTTTCTTTGATAAATCATATGACCTACTTCTCTGATGAATCATATGACCTATTTTCAGAGTAACATGTAACTATTTTTTACACCACATGATTGTTTAGGCAAAGTATTTAATGGTCCATTGTACTTTTGAATTTTGTCTGAAGAAGTTTGGTAACATACCTAATGAAAATGCTTATTTTATTTGGTATTAAAGAGCCGTCTGTTTTCGGTTTCTTTGCCTTTTTGTTGATTTAAATAGTGGGTTATGTTTTTGTGAGTTTAGGGGACTAATATTTGGTTAAAGTTATTTACATACTGTGGCAAAGAAAAATAACTGTTTTTTTTAAATAATTTTTAGGAGCATGACATTTGATTAGCAGCCATTAGTCTGAATGCCAGTGGACTGAGGAAATGTTAATGAAACATTCAGCAACAGTACAGTTTGCCCTTCTCTCCACTGCTGAGCAACCTAAGAGCAGATGTATGAGAGATTTAGGAAGGGGAGTAGGAGAGTTTGTTTCCCTTGCCAGGAAACATATCTGGGTGTTTGATGTAAATTGTTTTGGTACTTTTATATATATAAATATATAAATATATATATATATATATATATATATATATATATATATATATATATATATATATATACATATATGCATATACATACACCACACACACGTGTGTGTTTGTGTGTATGCATGTATATATATAAGGAAGATAGATATATAATAAACTACAGTATTAGGAATAAACATCTCATGGATTATGTGTGGGAAAGGAAATGATGTAATGTGATGAACCAATGGAATGAGCTAACTTCAAATTCTGGGTGTATAAATTGATTTATCCATTGAGATTTGCATTCTGAAGAAGTCTTTTTAGATGAAAGTGCTAAATATATATATTTCTCTTTTATTTTGGAATGTGGAGTGTTTCTAACTGCCTAAAACTGAGGTTTTCTTTTGTTTCCCCAATGACCATTGAGCTATGTCCCCTGTCTGCCCTCTTATTCCTTCCCACTACTGGCAATAGACCAGCAGATGCCAGCATGGAGAGGTGCCAGCAGGGACCAGAACCATCATCTAGCAGGAGATTAAGTAAATATTTTTATACTATTATTAGGCCTCCCCATCTTGGCTGGACATCTCAGTGAAATGTCTTCCTAAACTGAACTACTGTGGTTGTGTACTTCTACACAACTGCAGTTTTTGGCAAAAGCGTGCACAGTTTTTGGACTGTCTTGTGCTCCCACGTCCTTGTGTGTCTTCTTCTTTCAGCTTTTCCCACTAGGGGTCGCCACAGCGAATCACCTGTTTCCTTTTCTTCCTGTCCTCTGCATCTTGCTGTGTCACACCAACCACCTGCATGTCCTCACCACTTCCATAAACCTTATCTTAGGCCTTTCTCTTTTCCGCTTACCTGGCAGCTCCATCCTTAGCATCCTTCTCCCAGTATACCCAGCATCCCTCCTCAGCACATGTCCAAACCAACGCAATCTCACCTCTCTAGCTTTGTCTCCAAACTGTCCAACCTGGGCAGACCCTCTAATATATTTATTCCTAATCCTGTCTACCCTCAAAACACCCAGTGCAAATCGTAACATCTTTAAATCTGCCACATCCAACTCTGACTCCTGCCTTTTTGTCAATGCCACTGTCTCCAACCCATATAACATAGCTGGTCTCACTACCCTTTTGTAGACCTTCCCTTTCACTCTTACTGGTACTCGTCTGTCACAAATCACTCCTGACACTCTTCTCCACCCACTCCACCCTGCCTGTACTCTCTTCTTCACCTCTCTTCCACACTCACCATTACTCTGAACTGTTGATCTCAAGTATTTAAACTCATCTACTTTTGCCAACTCTACTCCCTGCATCCTCACCATTCCTCTACCCTCCCTTTCATTCACACACATATATCCCAAGTCCTTGTGTGTGAAAGTGCAAAAAAAATAAAAAAAATAGACCGTGAAATCCATGAAGCACTGATATGGTATGCCAACCTGTAGTCTCAGCAGTCTGCAGGACAAAGCATAAGATTAGGAATAAGGATAACTGTTCAGAATATCGGATCCTGGCTGCAGGTAATTTAGCAAAATGGAGCAAAAATAAATGAAGTCCTCTTTCCAGAGGAAAAAAAAAAGTCCAGTTAAGGGTTGATAGTTCATCATTGAATAGAGATCTACATAAACCCTTAACTGGACTGTGTTTTTCTCTGGAAAGAGGACTTTATTTTTGCTAAGTTTTGCCAAGTTATCTGTGGCCACGATCCAACATTCCAAACAGTTATTCTTATTCCTAATTGTGTGTGGAGAAGTGCATTTTTGGAACTTTTCTTAGGCAGTGCTTCTATGGTGGAACTTTTGCCAACTCAGTCCCTCCCATTGGGGGTGATCTGACCTCATATACTCACACAAATCCCTCCTTGATTTGCTCCTCCATTGGCCAGGACATTAGTCAAAGCCAAGTCATCTGAGACATAGTCTAGTCTAAGAGTTTTATACCATCGTGCTGGCATATATTGGGTAATGTTATGAATATGCAGAGGGCCAAACATCTCGAGCACATGAAACTGCCTAGAGGTCTGTTCATATGTTGACTGTTGTGGCAGATGAACCAGGGTACTAGGGTACCTCTTTTCTCTTTGAAGTAAAACTGAATTTAACTGAATTGTAGCCAGAAACAAAACCAAATAACTCTAGTTCATATGTCGAAACTTTAGGTCATTTAGAGTTGGTATTATTAATGGTTTATAATTATGCCTGTCAAATATTCTGAATGACAAATGGCTTAATGTTACCTTTGTACATGTATTTACTGTCCGTACTAATGCACTTAAACTTGTGTTACATAACAGACCCTGGTACCACCTTTAATAGTAAAATTGCTTTTTCTTGATTGTGTTCTGCAGGTATCTCTGGCCAGTTTTGCTGTCTATGTCCTGGTAGATGAGAACAACGTGCTTGATGCAGAAAAAGCCTTCACCTCCATCTCCCTGTTTAATATTCTACGCTTCCCTCTGGCTATGCTGCCAATGCTTATTTCTTCAATGGTGCAGGTAAAACTGTCTTCAACAGGTGGCTGTAGCTATTCTTTTCCCCCCTTAACACAAACAGTGATTGTTGAGACAGTGTTACTTTCAAAACTTTATTACATCTGATTTCTCAGTACCTTTCAAAATATACAATGTAGTGAATGAAAGTTATATTTATTATGCTATATTACTGACTTCTCTTAGGTTGATTATGACTCCTGACACTTCCTATGGAGTTTTTCCTCGCACTGCATTGGAGTGCCATTGTTCTCTAAGAACTCTTTCCTTCATTCACAGACAGTTCAGAATCTTGGTTATACTTTCACTTTGTGAAAACTATTCACGACTTTATTCACTTAAGAAAGTACAGTTGTATAAAATCTTATCATAACAGCAGATGTCCCTGTCTTCATTGATGCTGAATTCATCAGTAAAGGAATCCCCTGCCAAGGGTAGCCTGACGTCCGGCTGGTATACCAAACCCTTGGATTCTTTTAAGGACATCATATGTCACACGTATGCTCCCTGCTCACAGAGTAGGACATAAAGGTAATGTATGGATGTACATACCTCAGCAATGAAGAGCCCTAGGAGGAACAACAGTCCAAGGAGAAAAGGAGGAACATGTACATCCAGAAAGAGAAAAGAAAACAGAGAAGAGAAATGGGGGAGGAGGGAGGGAGAAAATGCTGCAACAGTGAAGAGAAGGACAGCTACTGTTATGGTAAGATTTTACACAACTGTACTAGGTCCTTCCACAACACTGTTGCAGTATTCATCACAAAAGGGAGAGTACAAAAGCTCAAGATGTAACTTGGGAGGAGGAAAGCCCAGAAAACCCGCCAGAAAACCAAGCAGGATAGCTCTGGCAAAGCCATCTCTTGCCCTGGAAACATCCAACTTGTAATGCTTAGAAAAGGTACGGACAGAGGATCAAGTAGCAGCCTCAAGGATGGAATCTGTATGCAATCCTTTGAAAACAGGACCACAGGAAGGCATGGCTCTAGTAGAATGAGCCTTTACAGATGCAGAAAGGCTTTTCTCATGTAAGGAGTAACAAAACGAAATGGCCTTAGAGATCCATGAAGAAATGGTTTCCTTAGAAACAGCCAAACCAAGAGATCTATAATGAAAACAAATAAGCTGTTAAGACTTTGGAATGGCCTTAGTCTTATCCAAATAATACCAAGCTGTATGTGCAAATCCAAGGTGTGAAAAACCTTCTCACTGGCAGACTGTAAGAGAAAAAAGTGGGCAAATTAATAAGACTGGTTAAGAGACAATTCATTAACTACCTTGGGCATAAAATAAGGATTAATATGAACAGACACCCTGTCCCTATGAAAAACTAAAAAAGGATGAACAGCCATAAGGGTCCAAAGCTCAGACACCCTTCTAGCTGAAGTAAGGGCCAAAAGAAGAACAGTCTTTCAAGAACAATGTTGCAAGAAAGCTGAAGCTGCAGGCTCAAAAGGAGCCTGAGTCAAATTTTCAAGAACAAAATTAAGATTCCAAAAAGGAGGAATGGGCTTCCTGCAAGGCCCAATATGAAGGACACCTTTAAGAAATTGTTTGACCTCAAATGTAGAGGCCAAAGGAGGAGTCAAAGGGAGACAAGCAGAAATTACTGAAAGGTGAGCTTTAACTGAGGAGTATGCCAACCCAGCATGGAGCAATTCACAGGAATAAGGACCAGAGGAACCTCCAGAGAAAATAGATCCTGGTTACGAGGAAGGCACCAGACAGAAAATCTCTTCCATTTGAACAAGTAAGATTTCCTGGTAGTGGGTTTTCTGGCCTCCTGCAGAACCCAGAGCATGTCCTCAGAAAAAAAAGGTGCCTAAAATGGATCAAAGCCCTATCACCCACAATGTCAGTTGAAGACTGGACAAGTGAGGATGGATGAGAGACCCATTGTCTTGTGTGAGAGAGTCCACACTGTGAGGTAACCTGTGGTGACTGCCCTTGGCTAGGTGCAGAAGAAGAGGGAGCCAATGCTGTCTGGGCCAAAAGGGAGTCATCAACAAGATTTTGGGACAATCCTATTCTGTCTTGAACAGGACCCTTGGTATGAGAAGAAGGGGAGAGAAGGCATAGAGAAACATCCCCCTGGAAGAGAAAGAGATGGCGTCCACCTTCCAAGCCAGAGGATATGGGACTCTGGTGCAAAAGAGAGAAAGTTGTTTGTTTAGAGGGGAGGCAAAAAGATCGACCTGAGGAGTACCCCAATGTTGGTCAATGTCCAGAAACACAACTATGTGAAGCATCCACGTGTGAGTCTGTATTATGGACCTGCTCAAAGAGTCTGCCACAAGGTTCTGTTCTGAAGTAATATAAACAGCCTGAAGAGTCACATGATACTGGATAGCCAGATCCCAAACCTGAAGAGCTTGTCTGCATAGGAGGTAAGATCTTGTTCCTCCTTGCTTGTTGATGTACCACATCACTGTGGTATTGTCTGTAAAGACTGTGAAAGGCCCTGGAAGAAACAGAGTGCAGATAGTCTGAACAGCAATGAAGAAAGCTGTTATCTCCTTGATATTGATATGGTTGCCCTCTGATGAATGGACCAAAGGTCCTGAACCTTTAAAGGGATGAAAGAAGCCCCCCCCCACCCAGTGTTCAAGCAGAACTCTCAACTTTTACCAATAGAATTTGGGACAAAATAAAAAAATAACTAAGGAAAAGGCTTCAAATTAAGGACACATTTTAAATGTTGGCACTCATGTTCAAAATTCTCAAAATGATTTTGAATTTTAGAAGGAATGGAACAAAACTTTGAGAAACATCAGGGTGTGTCCCTGCATAATAATGACAGTTCAAAGGTCTGTGTCCAAGGCATCTGAAAAAATGTTCCTGAGAGGGGATTGGGGGCTGAAACAGGAATCCCTGGGTTGAGAGACAGCTGATGAATCCACCACTGAAGCTCTAGGTTGAGGCATGGAAGAGGAGGAACTATAAAGTCCAAAGGATGAGAATGTTGAAGCCAGACTGACTTTAGGAACCACTGAAGCTTTCTCATATGTAACCTGGCTAAAGGAAGCATAGGAATGGTAGATGCCGTGTAACCTAGAGCCGTTAGGTACTCCCTGGCTGAAACTAGGACCAGAGGAAGAAGAGAGTGAAAGTAGGAAATCAGAGTCAGAGCCTTGACAGGTGGCAGGGATGCCAGCATAGAGATGGCCTCTAGCCTGCAATTGAGAAAAACATGATCCTGAGAAGGAGTCAGGAAGGATTTCTGGAAATTTACTGTAAACTGTAGGCTTTGCAAGAGGCAAATAGCATAGTGAAGGTGCTGAAGCAGGGTGCCTGGAGAGGAAACCTGAATGAGCAGGTCATCCAGGTAAGGAAATATTTGAATTCCCCTCATCCTACAGTCACAGAAGTGATGCATTTGTTGAAGACCCTTGGGGCAGTAGAGAGGTCAAAGGTGAAATCTCAGAACTGAAAAGGCAAGGAAGAAATAGAAAATATAATAATTTCCAGAAATGGGGATGAATAGGGATGTAAAGGTAGGCATCCTTAAGTTACAGAGAAACTAGGAAAGCCCAAGGGAGAAGAGGAGGTAACAGGGTCTGAAGAGAAAGAATTTAGAAGGAAGAACCCTTCAGAAAGGTGTTGAGCTGGGAAAGATCCAGAATTGTTCTCCATGTGCCTTCTTTCCTGGGGACACAAAACATTCTGTAATAAAACCCTTCCCCTTTGAGGAGCAGAAACAGCTTGCATAGTGCCTTGAGACAAAAAACTCTGAAGCACTCTCAAGAAAAAGGGCAGCTGTTTCTGAGGAGGTTGAGGAATGTCCAGAAAAGGAGGAAGGAATTTCTACATAATGAAATACCCCTCATGAATGATGGAGAACACCCAGGAATCCTGAGTGATACTTAACCAACTTTGAAGAGTCAGGGAAAGACAAAGAGCTAAAGAAACCTGACTTAGGAAGGAGGGGGGACAGTAGTCAGACTGAATCAGACAGAACTTGGCTTGTCTGGAATAGGAGGCTTCTGAGTAGTAGGAGTCTGAGTAGACTCAGCAGGAGGTGCCTTTTAGAACCCTTTTTACCTTTGGGAGGAGGGTGAGACTGTCTATGTACAAAAGCAGGCTTGGAAGAATAATTCTTCTAAAATTTAGTTAGCCAGAGTCGGCAGCAAGGATTGTTTCCCCCTACCTCTACTGAATAATTCAGTTCTGATAAACCTTCAACAACAACCATACAACTGAGTCTGCTGGTAGTCACTTACTTTGCTGGGTATCCAATTCACTACTAGCTGCCCTCTAATGTTCACCATAACACTTTGAATATTTAGTTCTTAAATCATCCTGTAGAGTGGCCTGTTACCACCTCTTCCAAAAGTACAAATTGCCCTACCTCCCAGTAGAATTCGAAAGAGACAGAAATTACTCCACTCCATGTGATTTGTCACATAAAAAACTGGCTTTAGATTCCTAAATTACCTATACTACAAAATATTTACAAGTAAACTTACAGATCGTTTCTTTTGGAGTTTTACGTCTGACGCAGTCTGTTGCATCCCGTTCCGTTACCCTACCCCCTTTCCCACACAATCCTGCATTCATTTAATTTATACTCTGTCCTCATTAACTAGTCTCCACCCCTTTCACCTCAGCCTGCCATTTAGATTACATCTAATTACATGCTACACCCATCCCATTTCCACTAACATATACTTATCTAGCTACCTTGTAATCAAATTTTCCCTCCCCTCACTCCCCCAACATCATGTCTCTCCTTTACCTATGTTACCCAATTTTCATCCTACTTTCTCAGCTCACCTCATACCACAACACACTACACTATTCAAAACCCATCCCCTACTCTTTCATATTCCCTTAACCACTGTACTCCAACCTACACTTTCTACATCTCTCCATCACTCTTTACCACATCCAATTTCTATATGTACAAGGTCAAAACTCTCACTCACATCTCCTCCACTGACAAACTTAAAGTACTGTTTTATAGCCTCAACCCACTTCATCCACACCCTACATTACTTATGACTATTCTCCTAGCTGGGGACATTCACCCCAACCCCAGTTCATCCTCCCTTTCTCTCAACCCCAGCATGCATCCATCCTCACCTTTACCTCCACCTAACACATTCCCGACTCCTCCCTATTTCTCCACCCCTCAAAAAAAACCTAGACCTGTTCTTGATTAATTTACAAAGCCTATTCAATGAAACCACAGAAGTACACTCCTGGATACCCCAACACTCACCATATATATTAAATGTAACTACCACACACAACAAATAACAAAATCTTACACCCCCCCGGTTACAATATATTTTGATTAGATAGGGAGACACAAAAAGGTGGTGGTATTGCAGTTCTATACTCTGATTTTCTCAATCTCTTCCTCCTACAAACAACATTACCAAGCTTTCACCCTGCTGAACTAATTGTACTTAACTGTCACTTGAATTCCCACAAAAAGTTTGCTGTAGCCTCAATCTATATCCCACCAGGTAACAACATTCCAGTCCTAGAAAATATACTAGCATGGCTTTTTGACATTTCCTATAAAGCTACCATTCTGGGAGATGTAAACATACATAGACTGGCAAAAACTTATGACAAGACTCTCCAAATATCAGTATTAACCTACATGGCTTTAAACAACTCATCTCACCCCCCACATGTATTAATAAAAACTCTGGTTCCACATCCATTTTTGACTGGATAATTACTACAGACCCTAATCTTTACCACATCCCCTGCACCCTATCTGACTCCCTTAGTGACGAACTCCCTATTCACATCCAAAGACACTCATATATGCAGAGACTGCCGTAAATTATCCTCCTTTGATACTGAATCATTTAACTCTAAACTGGCATCCAATAACTGGTCCTTCCTTCATCACCTTCCCCTTAATGAAGCTGTTGAAAAATTTAACCAGATCTTCCTCAACATCTTAGACTTGCTTGTTCCCCAAAGAAAACTTAGGATAAAAGCTACATATGCACCTTGGCTATCAAAAGAAACCCGCTCCATAATGCACAAAGGTATAGTATTTGGAAATCTTGGCAGAAAACTAAATCTCCTACTCTGCTACACAATTACAAGGAAATCAGAAACCTTATAAAAAAGCACATTTACCAAGACGAGAAAAATGTTATATTACTGAACAAACTAATCACCTCTCCAACCCAAAAAAAATTCTGGTCCACTATCAATTATATCCTTCACCCTGGTAACACCACAGCCCCAAATTCCTTCCTTAATAATTCACCAGTGGAGACTTCTACCCTGCTTAATAACTATTTCATAGACACTATCCGCAAACTTACTCACTCAGACAATAACTTCAGTCCTCCAAACTCTTCTTTATCTCCTACTCATAAAAAAAATCCTCTCTCTCTCTCTTAAACGTGTCCCCACCTCCTATATCAAATCTCTTCTTCATAAACTTAAACCCTCCTCCCCATCTGCTGATAAACTACCCCCTCTTTCTCAAGCTTGCTGCTGAATCTCTAGCCTTACCTATTTCTATACTAATAAACATATCTATTCAAGAAGGAACAATCCCATACATCTGGAAATCATTCTACACTATACCACTTCACAAAGGAGGTAACTCCACAGACCTCTCTAACTTTAGACAAATAGCCATCCTAGCACCTCTTTTTAAAATTCTTGAAAAGTGCATCCACTCACAACTGTTTAAATACATAATCCATAAAAACCTCTTAACACCTACCCAACACAGCTTTTAGCTAAACCACAACACTGCTCCTGCCCTCTTAGCTTTTACTCATACAATTGCTCAGGCCAGAGGTAATAATCAACTTATGTACTGTCTCTTCCTTGACCTATCCAAAGCATTTGATATTGTATCTCACTGTAAACTAACTAAACTAACTGATCTTAACCTCTCTCCTACCACTTTGCAGTGTTTCTCCACATTACTAACAGACAACAATCTGCCTGATGGCTTCCTGCTTCCTCTCCTTGCCTGTAAGAACAGGGGTTTCCCAGGGTTACATCCTGGGCCCACTTCTATTCAATATCTTTACTAACCACCTCTACACTACCTGTGGTCACTCACCCCTTATCTAATACATATATAACTCAACCCTAATCACCACCTCTGAGAGCATATCACATCTCCATTCACTTACACAAAACACATTCATCATCGTAGAAAAATGGTTTAATGAAAACCAGCTTATCCTAAACCCTAAAAAAACGAAACTCTTATTTTTCCTACCAAGATCACTCTCACACCATAAATCCTTATTTTCCTTCTCTTCCCTAAACAATACAGTTATCAAATTTGACCCACATACTAAACCCCTGGGCACCATAATAGATGACCAACTAAAATTTGATCAGCATATTCATCAGTGTATCAAAACGTCTCTTCAAAAACTGGGATTATTGTATCGGAACAGAAAATTCCTTACCCCAGACACCAAATTATCTTTAGCTAGGGCTTTCCTCCTGCCATGCCTTCTCTTTGCCGCTCCTATTCTCACAAACTTACAATCCACATTAATCTCCTTTTTCAAACATTTAATGCAATTGCCAGATTTTCAACAAATCAACCTTATAAATCACACCATTGCATTGCCTTGAAACAACTGCAATGGCCAGAATTACCCCATCAGCTTCTTATCTCACAGCTTCAAATCACACACTCCATCGTACATAAACCAACCGCCTGGCCCTCCCTGTCCTCTCTCATTTCCTTCAACACCCTCACTAGATCTCTCATAAGTTCTGACCAACAAATCCTTGGCATACACAAACCTAACAAAAACATTGGTAAACTACTCTACAATTACAATGTGTCTTTAGCCTGGAACAAACTTCATAACTCTATTAGAAACATGACAAGTACAAAACAATTCAAAAAGCAACTAAAACTTTTTCTCTTGAGCTCATGGATTGCAAGGAGCCTACATGAATCCTCCAATCTCTCCAACCTGTTTCTCTCATCCTTTAACTCACTTCTCATTCTCTCTAATAACTTTATGGCTACTTTTCTTTGACTCTGCTTTTCTCACAATTGTAACTAGCTATACTCATGTAGTAGTGCCACTATGTATTCACTACAGCTGAAAACAATGTAACTATGTATATATTTCATCTATTTTTGTGGTTACTGACACATCTGTAAATACATATATTGCATGTTTTGAAATTGTCAGACTCTGTTAAACTGATCTCATTCTACTCGTCTATGGTAACTGAATTTCACTTAATCTTTTGCTTTTACTATAGCTTATAACTTAAAATGCATTTTCCCATGTTTTATGAATATTTATATGTCATTTCCTGGAGCTTTTCTCCTGGGGTCTCCACTGAAGATGGGCTTCTAGCTAAGTTGGACTAACCTGATAAACAAATGTCAAATAAATAAATAAATAAATAAATTTGGGAACGGGAAATAAATATGTTTCAATTTATGTAAAGCCTTACCCTTTTCCTGAAGAGACTTAAAAAGCTCAGCAGCTGCAGAACCAGAGAGATTTTTATTGCCAAGAGGAGCATCCATCAGTTTGGCCTTAATATCATCAGGCAGAGGTTGGAGGCGAAGTCAAAAATAACACCTCAACAAAGAACCAAAGGCAGCAGCTCTAGAAGAAACATCTCTTGCATCATAACTACATTTAATGGAATGGTCGGCCACTTGAGAGAGGGACATTCACTTGGAACAAAAATGGATACACCCAGTATTTCCATATGCAGCTCTCTGCAGCAAGAACAATTTCCCTTAACAGCACGCAGGGAACACACTTACGCTGGGTCTGGATTTCTCTATACATTTCCCTCTAGGCCCCATTAAGGCTCCCCACTGGTACAGCTATAGGGTTCAGACCTCAGACAAGTGTCCAAACCAAGTCTTTCACCATTCTCTCTGTGAAACCAGTGCTTTGTGACCCTGCTCCAAGTAGCTGACACACACACACACACACACACACACACACACACACACACACACACACACACACACACACACACACACACACACACACACTCTAGGATTTGATTTTTACATACACACATATACCTGGGAAATGCTGGCACAGATTTACTACCTATTCCCTCTTCTGCCCAGACTATAAGGAAGTTATATTGCCAGCAGACACCCCAAAGCCAGCTACTATAAGGCTCTTTCAAGGGTACCCAATTATACGAAGTAAAATTAATATTAATACAAATGGCAATTTGACCAACAGCAAGGCTATCAGGAGTGGCCAGAGCTTTCACCAAATATATACAAATACTCTCAGAAATTAAATTATTCTCTGAAAGACCAGCCACAATGAAAAGTTTAAATATATTTAATAATAATTAAAGAACATGAAAAGACTAAATATCCATTTACAATAAACACCAGAGATTCAGTCACAGGAAATATTGAAAAATAACACAGGTAGAGAAGCTTTACATAGCTTCTCACTATATTTTCCTGACTGATCTAAAGAATTACTATTCCCTGATTCACTTACTAGAGATGAAGTAGGTGAGGGGTCCTTCTTTGTCAGGTTCCAAAAACAGAGTGCATTGAAACTTCAGTCTCACCTAGCATTATACATTATTTTTAGTGATGGATTGCAAAATGACATCATATACATCTGGCCATCTGACTTCTCTTTTCCATGCTTCCCCCATTGGCTAGAAGCTGTGAATATTTATCTCGTATGTGTCAAAGATACACACATAAACACAGAGAGAGAGAGAGAGAGAGAGCCTTACTAAGATCTGCTGCAGCTCCTAGAAGTCATAAAACAACTTCAAACCTCCATCCTTCCAGAGTAGTAATTAGTTCACCACAATGACAATACAGAAAGCTTCCTAGTACAGACATTATGTCTCTGGCTGCCTTGAGAACTGTAAGATACAATCTTTATGGCGTAAGCCAGGTAATTTAATTTCACATTATTTTCAAAGTTTGAGATTAACCTCTTCTCTTCCAGTATCCTCTGTTAAAACATATACGTTTAAGTAGTTACAATAATGCATGTATATTTCTTTTTCTGTCCAGCAACACAAATATACTTTAAAAGCTACTTTGGAGTAATGATCACAAATAATTTAGTTGAATATGCAATTATCCCAATCTGTACATTAAAAAAAAATTTGCAAAAAAAAAAAAATTGTTCAAGGGGGCTCTGCCCTCACACCTCTGAAACCTATAGGTACTAACTCCACACAGCTGCAAAGGAAGACTGAACACAATGAATTACTTTACAGTAAACCTTTAACAAATCAACTACATTATAAATCGACCAATTATATGACCAGTATTTTATTTTTTCCCCAAAAAAATCAACTAAATAAATCACTGATTAAACATGAAGTAACTATATGTACACACAACATATATATATATATATATATATATATATATATATATATATATATATATATATATGTATATATATTCAGTTCCCTGAAGAATGTCAGGTGTTTGGTCGACCTTTGTTTAGTCCACCACACATGATTGACAGATGTGCAAAATCTCACATTTGGGGAACATGCCCTTACCTTTAGTTTGTGTGATACAATTAGCAGAGACCGTAAGGGGTGCAGCCCCACTGCAAAAAATATATATATTTATTTATTTATTTATTTTTTAGTTTTAAATTTTGCTTTTGCTGAGGCTGTTTCTCATTGTGTGCCACTTGGTGTGTCACTGTTGAAGGTTTGTCAGATGACATTACGTGTTTTCAGTCTTTACTACTATAGCCTTATACGTGTGTGCACTTGGAAACAGTCCATATAATTAAATGTTCATAATGTCAAACATGTTTTACACTGGCAGAAAAGATTGAATATTCTTTTGATCACTTCTGCCTATATTACTTTGCAGGAGATCTTTTAGATAATGTATATATAATTAGCAGAACTTGCACCTCCTGCAAAAAACAACTTTTTTGATATTTTATATTTTAGTCCTTTTGGATCTGTTCAATATTGTTGCACCTTGATGTTTTGAAGTACATCTTTATATATGTATACACGCACACACACATCTATAGGAGCATAAGTATTTGTCAACTTGCAGGTACGTTAAACCATTCTTCATCATCTGCAAATGAAAGGCAAACATCGATATACAAAAGATCAAAAGATAACACAAAACCAGTGTTTTTGCGGTGGGGGGGGGGGGGCTTCCCCTTATGTATGATAATTAATTTTATTCAACGTTTTAGGTACCACAATATTGCTTGATGTTCCATTTTTATGTACAGCCTTTGAAAGAAGACAGTTTTAATTGATGCTGTATGTTTAAGGATTTTTAGTGCACCATTGGTTTTTAATGGTGACATGATGCTTTGCAGGTGGCTAAATTTGTTTGGTGTGGACTGTTTAACTGGTTCTAAGGAAGTACATATAAATGAATTAGAGGAAAGCTTTTGCTCAGCGTGGTATTTTAGTACTGTTTTTGTTAATACATCATTATTGCTGGTTTTATCTACAGGTACTGTCTGTTCCATCTGTGTATCCTCTCTGCAGTGCATGGGGTTTGTTTTTTGAATATCCTTAACAGAGACAGCCATGAGCATTGGAGCATCACCTGATGGGCCCCCTACCGCATGCTTTTTGAAAGATAAAAGAAACAATCTGTGTGTTTTGATGTTGGGTACCTTGAAAGACTGTGATGATATATCAATGACTGTGACAAGGCCTTCTACTACCCCTGGCAGAATACTTTGATCTATGTCCACCAATGTGGCAGACATCAATAGGCACACAGTGTAGCTGGCAGATGTAAGGAATTGTGATTTGCAGGGTATATAAATGTACAAAGACATGTAGCAACTGTTTCTGGCTCAAGATCTCTCGAAGTACCTGAGGGGGTCAATGCTGCAAAATATAAAGCACTACTTTAATATGGCTTAAGGCAATGTCTGTCCATATGAGCATACTGCAGCAGATATACAGTATAGTTGGTGGATGTCATGATGGTGGTATACATGAGACCGAGATGTCCAGATATGTAACAATTGTTGTCAGCTCCTGATTTACAGATGTACCTACTAGGACAGATATTAGACCTCTCTAAAGTGCTGTGCAATACAGATATACTTGCAACTTTGTTTTCTTCCTGTGCACATAGTAATTCAATATGAATCATATTTAAAGTACTGCAAATATGTGATCAGCAGTAGTGTTCGTTTTATACTTATTTGCCTGGATGTCATTCTGTAATGCTATTGCCAAGCAAATCTAGCACGATAGTCATATTGTACAAGTTTGCATGGTTGGTGACCACAGATTTTTGGAGCATCACTGATGATAAGTTGGACATCCATGTACACAAAGTTTGTAGCCATGCTCCACTATTACCGACATGAATCAGTATATGCACATAACCAAATTATGGATACTGTTGTCAGATCCTAGTGGAATGAAGTTATTTAATCTTCATTAAGTTGCATGACCTTGAAGGCATTATATGTATCTGATCCATCAGGGCAAGTAGCAGGATTGGAACTCTCTTATCTTGCCTGTGTATTTGCTTACCTGGACTGTGTACATCACTGTATACATCACTGTCGGTAGCACCAGTGTGTCATCCTGTAACACACCCCTCATAACCTGCATCGCCATTAATGCCAAGCCTTTTTCTGTAGAGTTAGTTGCCTGCCAGTTTGAATGCAGCACTCTCCAAACTTCTGGGTTGCTGACCTCTGGACTGTGATCGTGCATATGTTTTATTTCATCAATTCTTAGCCATCTGGCCATAGAAACACAACATTCCTGCCCTTGCACTTGGACAGTGCCTTATAGATAGCAGTATCAGTCAATCTCATTATTCTGCTGCCAGTTTTGGCTATGTAGGTCACCACCCACTCTTGGGCTGGGACTGCCTTTTTGGGATAGTACTACTGGATGGATGTTGCTTGGTATCAAAGGAGTCATTACGCAAGGAAACCAGTGCAGAATTGCTCATGTCCAGGCATCTCAGCCATCATGTCCAATGTAGTATAACCCAGAGTGGTAGCTACTACTACTCTAATAAACATGAGGCGTAGAGGTACTAATGGTAGTGCAGTAAGTTTGCTACTGTTCCTGAGATGGTGTTGTACCAAAAGATGAATGTGTGCAGCACTGTGATGTGCTCATGGCGATGTGGGCATGTGTGAAATGCAGCCTCCTGTACTTCTGCTTCCTTACATCTATCTGCCTCAAATATATGTCCTTAATGGGCATACTGTTATACATGTTCAAAGGTACATACTCACCCAGAATGTTACTTTTGACTCGATGTCTGGACAGAACCACTAGGGTCTGTTTTTGACCTCTATCCTGCTGAGCAATATATGCACTTCTGTCCAGTTTTGTCTCTTATGTGTCCTAGCCACATAGCACTTTAATGTGACTCTTAGTTCATGAACTTGAACTCTGATCAGCAGTCATGCTCTTATCTGCTTATCTCCTTAGGTGGCATCACATGACGCTGTTGTCAAGCAAATTCATGATGTCATACTATACCATTATAGATGGTTAGTAACCATACATTATCACACTATCATTGCTGACATGCTGGGTCTAATCAGCAAGATACTTGTAGTTGTGTTCTTCTTTCTTACTGACCGCTTTCGTTGCATGCTTTCTAAAGTGCATTTTTATTGCTATTTCTTCTAACACTACATTACAAGAACAATGTGTGTTGTATTCAAGAATAGGCCTACTATACATAACATATAAATATACTAGACAATATTCATCTGTCAATCATAGTGATTTAAACATACAACCTATTAAAGAAAAGGCACGTCTTAACACTAAGGGTGTGTGAAATAAAAGAAAAATCTGAAGAAATAAGAATACCATATCTTTGTACTCAGTTACAATATGGAGTATATCATTGTTTAATGTCTGTGTAGGTGTTAAGGATGGTTTGCAAAAGTACATAACTTTGCGCTTATTACAAAAAGATAAATTAACTCCATTAGCCCATGATGAAAACTGATTTAGAAATTTATTTATATGTGCAGGAGTTCCATCACAGTCAAAAATAAATCCAAATTTACAATCATCTGAATATTTAGTTTACCACTGGTGATAATTAGCAAGACTAGTAGATAAAACTAAATTATATAAGAAAGGACCCAAAACACATTCCTGTGATACAGCTGAAAAAAAACACAAAATAGCCAGTCTGATGTTTGCTTATCGTAATACAGTGGGTCCAACCATTAAGTCACTGGATAATCCAATTAATCAAATATGGATTATAGCCATAACTTTTAACGGTTTTAATTATAGAAGCAAGAGAAATTGCATCAAAAGCTTTAGCTGAGTCAATGACAATAATTCTGATAGATAATTTTTCATTTAATGCTTCGGTTACATGATCATAAAATTCCACAAGATTTGTGAGTGTAGATTTACCTTTATGAACCCATGTTGATGTATGTCACAACTGTCTAAATGACTGTTAATATTAGTAAATGATGTCTGTAAGTGTTATGAATACTCTTTACTAAAAATAGAAATTAATCTAAGTGGTCTATAGTTGGCCAAGTCCAATTTATCCCATTTACTGTAAATAGGAGATATCACAGAGTTTTATTCCATGCTAAAGATACAACACAATTACATAACAGTGAGTTAAATATAGAATACAGTGCAGTTATTTCAATTTGTATAATGACATAGCTGGGATATCATCAGGCCAGACAGAAGTTGTATTACCTAATTCACATAAAGAAGTTAAGATAGCTTTAGCAGTTATTATTGAGCAGACAACATTAGATATGGGCATCCTCTAGGATTTGATAGAGTAATCATGTAATGATATATATAGTTAAAATGTTTTTATCATTTCAATCAGTGTAATGGTCAGAATGTTTCACTACTGACAGTATCTGAATGATGCTAACAATATTAAAGGGTTTGAGAAACAAGGTTTCAAGTGGGATAATCATATCATAAGGAGCGTATTAAGGACTCCTACTGCAAGCTATATGTTGATCATTCTGACTTTTCTGTAATACTTATGGGGAACACCCCAGAGAGATTCTCAAAATGGTCTGTCCTTAACACTTTTAACACGTAACATCTGGCATGTTATAAACCCTGTCAAGGGCACTCAAGTGGGATACTTAAGGTGACCTGTTCTCTCTACTTGTAATATCCATCTTGTTGTAAACCTTGATCTGGTTATCCCAGATGGATGTTTAGGGTGATCTGCTCTCCACTTCCATTTGTAGCATCTCTAGTTCTACCAGTTTTGAAAAGAAGGCAATACCACAATTTTCTCCTGGAATGGAAATGAACTGTCTTGTACTGTGAAAGATACACTATTATTATACACTTCAGTGTGTAACAGACTGTGTACCTTCTTGAGACAAACCTATCAGATCCAGACTATCTTAAATCTGTTTATTCTTTAATTTATTTAGCTGTTTATCCATGAAAGAAGAAATTACACATATACCAAGGTACATGTGAGAGTTTATTTTTATTTTTTTAAACATACAAGCAAGGCAGACTCACTTGCCTCCAAAATTGGTAGCCAGAAAATGACCTTAGCTAACCTTTGTGATTCTCCTGTCTGGTTGAAACCAATGGGTAGTAGAAAATATGTTTACACAAATAGCTTAATTTGGCAAGGACACACTAATACCAGCTGGAGACTGAAAATGAAACACTCTTTTCTTCCCTTTAACTCTTTTAATCCACAGTGACCCTAACATTTACTAAACTTTTTTATTTTCAAAAACATAGGACAACAACATTTTTATTAGTATACACCCATTCTTTCACTGAAATGCATACCATTTCAAAACCATAGATTTTTACTGCAGGATTAAAATACTAATCACAAGGGACAATATCCATGTTATCAAAATGTGCAACATCCTCACTATAGCCCTTATATGCTTGTCTCCTATTTCTAACATCAGATAAAAATATGCAGAAAGAACAAGTGAAGAAATAAATAGGTTTCCAAGTAGCTCAAAATGTAGAGGACAACACCCATGTGGATACTCCTCCTGTGTTTCTGTGAGGTACTTTAGAGACACCTCTAGCACATAAAATAAGAGAGTTGACTATTATCAATTGGAAAGCCAGAAAAGCTAAAATAATTGTCTGGTATGATTGGTTGAGTGTTTGTCAAACCCTGTACGAAAAAGAGATTGTTATAACTTTTAATAACATTTCAAATAACTTACATTATTTAGCAGCTTTAATAAATACCCAAAACTCCAATGGCAGAGCAGCAGCAGTAAATATAGCAATGTGCATACTTCAGTAGATGAGAACTCCTGGATGTACTTCATAAGTTCATATGTACCTACTAGGCTATCAGCCTTAGGGCCTGTACAAGCCTAGCCATAATGATTCCCTGGCTATTGCTTCCCACAAATATTTACTTTCCTGGACCCCTGTCTAGCAGGGCTACTGATGTGATCCCCAGGGTGAATTTCCAATCTTCAATCCAATCATCAAGGTTCCTCTTGAAGAGGTCCATTGAGGCGCACTGCTTGACATGTATGGGGCAGCCTATTCCAGAGTATGGGGAGTCTCTGGGTCAGGAACCTATCCCTCCAGCATATTATATTCATCGTGATGACAAGGTTAAGATCCCTGGAGCGTGTGGCTCGGAGGGACTGGGATTTCTTTAAATGTAGCATGTCCAAAAACTCTGGGTTTGACATGGCCTTGTATGTTAGGCAGAGATCGTCTCTGAGTAGGCGATATGTGACAAGAGTATAGCTGGAGTTTCTTTAGAAGGTCAGCATAAAACATCTGCTTTAGGCCTGTGATTCTTTTTGTGAGGTATTTCTGTGGCCTTTCTAGTTGCTGCAGATGTCTTGTGAGGTACATACCAAATGGGGCATTGTATTCTATAATGGGTCTAATGAGGGATGAGTACAGAGGGACAATGACCTCCTTTTTTCTGGATGAAAAGCCCTTAGTGATGAGGTGTGCCACATAGAAGGATTTTCTAACTGTTGTGACTATGTGGTTATCAAAGGTGAGACCACTGTCCACCTGTGTCCCTAGGTCTCTTATTACACTTTTGGTGTTTAGTGTACTGTCACCTATGTGGTAGTTCACAGGTACGTGTTTTTTCCTAAAGGAGACAACTATCCATTTTTTGGCAGTTAGCTTGAGCCCATGGCTCTGGCACCAGGCATCTGTTTTGGTAAGGCCATTTTGTAGTATACCCACATCATATGGGGATTCAATAATGGCTCTCAGCTTGCAATCATCTGCAAACTTTGTAAGCCAGAGTCCCTTAGTGTTAGCCTGTACTTCAGAGACGTAGATGCCAAACAAGAGGGCTCCCAGGACAGAACCCTGTGGCACACCACTTGTCACTTGTCTGGAGCTGGATTTGTAGTCGGCTACTTTTACAGTGTGTGTTCTGTCAGTAAGCCAGTTTGCAACCCATCGAGTGACGTAGGGATTAATGCCCAGCTTAGTAAGTTTATCTATGATTCCAGAGTGGGGGATAGTGTCAAAAGCCTTGGTGAGGTCCAAGTAGGCTGTGTGAAACACCTTACCCTCGTCCACGGCTCTGCAGACTGATTCGAAGAGGTCGATCAAGTTCAGGAGGTAAGATCGGTCCTTCACCAACCCAAACTGGGTGAGGTCCAGTGTTTGAAGGTTTCCAATGTCTTTGTTTATAAGTTCCATGATAATACTTTCCAAGGCCTTGCAGATCAGGATACCTAAGGTACACAAGTGTGTAAAAAAACCCTCCTTTCAGACCCATAGTGTCAGCCAAAAACTCTAAAACACACCCCTTAGCAGTTTATGTGGACCATTGGACTAAGAAAATCCCATTGAAGATGGATCACCTTATTAAGGATTCATGGGATTTTTTAGGGAAATTAACACAGGAAATATGGAAGGAAAATTTGTGTTTTCTCACAATAGACATTAAAGATCTATTCACCAGTATACCTAGAGTGGAAGGGCATCAAATGTTTAGTGAAAGTGAACACAAACATTCTATATTGCCGATGGATCAAATCCAGTTAATTTTTGAATTAATGGAAGTAGTATTAGATTACAATTTTGTAGGATATCAGGGTGAATATTACTGGCAAACCAGTGGTGTTACAATGGGTGTGGCATGTGCTCCCATTTATGCTAATCTGGTTATGCTGGGATGGGAGCAATGCCATGTATTCAATGGTCCCTTTCCCAAATTTATAAGAATTTACGTAAGATTCTTGGACGATATCCTTGTCCTTTGGGATGGAAGTAAAGAATTAATGGATTCCTTTATGGAATATTTGAATAAGAGCACTACATATTTTAAATTCACACATGAATGGAGCAGTACAAGTATCAATTTTTTGGATACTACCATTATTTCAACATCGCAAGGTTTTCAGTCAAAAATATATAGGAAAGAGACTTGGTGTAATAGTTATTTACACTTCACCAGCAATCATCCCATGGCTCAAAAACTTAGCCTTGTTAAAGGACAGGCTGTCCGTATTGCAAGGATGACCTCAGAGAAAGAAGAACTACATAAGGAATTGTACAATTTAAGTAACATGTTCATGGAAAGGGGTTATCCGGAAGAGAAAGGTGTATATGGTCATAGACAAAGTAATAAGAGGTTGGGGCATTAGCTATAAACCTCTGTTGGGTCTTCCCAGTGGTTTTCTAGACAACAATAGTGAAAACAATAAAATCTTTCAAAAAGCATGTATAATTGATTTTAATGGATTTACAGGAACGTTTATTGACATAATTAGAAACAAGTGGAGTATGCTTAAAACGAACAAGGACTTGTTTGATGTGGTGGGACTTGAACCTATTTTTATATATAGGACTGGAATGAATTTTAAGAGAGTTTTTGAACAGATGCATAAGTTAAAATTTAGTGCTAAGAGGGTGACCACTACATGTGGTCATTGTAAGCAATGTTCAAATATTTATAAGGAAGACAGTATTTTATTACAAAACGGTATGCATAGTAGAGTGAAATATTGTAAGGGGAATTGCAATACAAGAACGATAGTGTACCTAGCAACATGTACAAACTGCCAGCATTTTATGTTGGAAAAACTGAGAGGGCTTTGAAGGACAGAATGTATGAACATTCATATGACATTAAAATAAAAAGGAGGCTAGTGCACTATATAAACATTCTTTGATATGTGCTGGTTTTTAAATTTGGCATAATTGACATGGTTGGAATAAACACTAGAAGGGGTGATGTTAAGAACTTGTTGTTAAATAAAGAATTGAAATGGCAGTTGAGTTTGAGATCTAATTTTACCCCAGGTTTGAATGAGTATATTACCATCAAACCAGTATTATTGGCAAAAGCAGTGGAAGTGTAGGTACCTACAATGGGTATGTTGAGTGAGTCCACCATTCTTAATAAGTCACAGTTGTATTAATTTTATTATTTTCATTTAATTTAGTATAAAATAGGGACAACATTGAACATACAAATGATGTGTTTTATATGATATTCATGTACTGATATACAATAGGGAGATCTTAGTGAGTTTTTTATTGATGGTTGAAAATGGACTATATTACTTAAAAAACATTAATTGGGTTTTAATTGCATCAATGGCACATGGTATAAAATGATTAGGTAAAAAATTTTTGAAGTTATCTGATGAAGTCTTGTCTTTCAAGATGAAAGCGCTCATTTTGTTAAAGAATAAATTATTTGGCTACCACCTGTGGCGTTGGACTTCTGTTTGTGATTTTTTTAAGTCCATACAATTATTTTACCACAATTCTATTTGGGATGGCTTGGTCTATGCACGAGTGAATGTGCTCATACAGCACCTTAGTGTAGGATTCAGCAGATGAACTTCCAGTTCTCATCTGCATGGGTGTCATGAAGTTTGTTCCTTCTGACTTGAGAAGTATGAAGTTGGCTTTGGAGAAGTTTCTACGGGGGTTTCCTTAAAGAGGGGTGCGGGTGGGATGTGGATGTCAAGGGTGATTAGCTTATGGTCTGATTTGACCAATGATGGGGTGACCACTGGTATGGAGCATCGATCTCCCATGTTGATACTGACAAGGTCTAGAATATTGTTACCCCTGGTGGGACTATGAATTAGTTGCTTTAGGGTGTTGGAATTTATGAATTCCAAGAACCATTGTGCAAAGGTGCTGGTACAGGAATAGTTTTCCAAGTTAATGGCATGAAAGTTGAAATCACCCAGTATTAGGGTGTTTGGTTGTGTCTTAATTTTTTCCAGTATGTTTAGAAAGGTGTAGAGAGAATCTTGGGGCATGGTGGGGGATCTGTAGCAAGCTACAATTTGTAATGCAGTCTTACCTAGTGTTAGTTGCACCTGGAGAATTTTAGATACATTGTGTTGGGCAACCAGCCTGGAGGTGTGAATATCCTTGGTGAATATGGACACTCCTCCACCTTTAGTGTTTCGGTCCTGGTTTGGTGGCTGAAAAGTGTGGTATGAGTTGTAGCCTGGTATTGCAGGGGTGCTCTCTGGAGCTTTGAACCAGGTCTCAGTTACTGCACAGATATCAATGTTCTCCATTTTTAGGAGAGCCTCGAAAAAGTGCATCTTGAGGTTTAGACTTCTAGCACTGAATAGCATTACCTTCAGATTTTGCTTGCTTGTACCCATTACAGTGGTAGTTTTGTCCTTTGAACCTTGCCTAAAAAGGCACTATAGGAGTGGCAAGTGCCTTAGCCAGTGACTTGAATCCCAGGGGCGACAGGTGCAAACCATCTCTTGCAAAGCAGTGTGGTTTGTTGATCATGTCATTCCAGGCAGACAGATACTGGATCCCCTTTGAATGACACTAGAAGCTTAGCCAATTATTGAAGTCAATCATTTTGTCCTTATACTGTGGCATCATTCTGAGAGATGGCAGGATGCTACTCAGGGCTAGGGTCATACCTGCCTGGGCTACATGATCTGAGAGCTCTTCCATGTCTCTTTTCATGCAGTCCAGGGCGGTATATCTCAAGTCATTTACTCCAACATGGACAATGACAGAGTCATATTTGTACCTGCTGTGGAGTGACTTGAGTGCATGCATTATGTGGCGGATCCTGGCATCTGACAGGCAACCAGCTGTAATGTTCTCCTTGTTCAGCCTGGTGAATGGGACATCAGTGTGCTTGACTATAGAGTCACCTATGGCTAAAGTGATGGGTACGTTGTCTTGCCTTAGGGGCTGCTGTTGGGAGGCACACTGGTGTTGTGAGCTATGTGATGCTTTGGTTGTGTTTGGGGGTGGTGTTTGTTTGTGTTTCATCTTTGGAGGTCCATGTTGCTTGGGCAGGTTAATGTTAAGAGCCTCTGCATATGTGGGTTTTGTGTTGCTATGTGCGGGTTTTGGTGGTGTGCGTTTTGAAGGATTATGTGTTGTTTGAGGTGTTGTGTGGATGTTAACCTTCTCTCTTAACTGTCTAGCATACTCTTGGCTGGAGAGAGCTTTGCTTCAAGTTTGTCTATGTAAGTGCATCTCTCGCAGGTTGTAGTGTTTGGTGGTAGGATGAGAGGGTTGTTTGTGTACATGAGGCAATTGCTGCATTGCCCCAGTATGCCCAGATTCAGCAGGTGGACAGGAGAAATCACCAGAAGCTGACCCCCCTTCGCCATGCCTGGTTAGGTGCTTTCTTTGTGTAGTACAAGAGCTGTTTTCCCTTACTTTTTGGCAAGGTGCTTGCAATTGTAGGCTGTCTAGTGCCTATGACTATTTTTTCCTTATTACCAAGGAGAGGTGAGTGCTTGTTACAAATTAAGGCATCCTAGTGCTTTTTAGTGAGTTTTAGAGCAAGTGCTAGTCACAAGTGTACAGATTTTAGTGCTACTGCTGATAAACTAGCTAGTACTAAGGGAAAATTCAAAGAGCAGACTTTCTAGCACCAGGAATAGTTTAACCTTAGTTGTGCAGTGCGCAAATGTGCGTATTTATGCCAGAAAGTTGAAAGGGATAGCCCAGAACAATAAACTCAATTAAAACTTTGAAATAAAACAAGGCAAGTGAACAACTGGAAAATGATTTACAGGCAGAAATACAGTGAAATAAGTAGCTAGTCAACTTTTTAAGCTTTCTGAGAGGTGCATGTAATAAAAACGACCAAAATCTGCAAAAATTAGAAAATTCAGCAAAAAGCACTTGCAGTTAGCACAAAAAGTCTCTCTTTCTTGTTTCTGGTGCTATAGTAGTCTGCAGGATGCCCAAACAGGATCTGCTGATCTAAAACAAGTAGAAAAGAGAAGGCAATGATAGTGTAGGACTCAACCAGCTTGGAATGAATACTTCACAAAGTTCAGAAATATAATTTGCCACTTAGAATTAACTAGGGAACACCTAATACACTTTTACTTATGTTAAGGACATCCTGTATAAACTATTTTAGGACATATTTTTGAAAAAAAACACTTGATATTTTTTCACTTTACAGCATTAATTTGCAGTAAGACAGTAGTTTGACATGTGTACTACAAAGGGAGGGTGGGAGGTCAAGGTTATCACTCTGCTGTTCCTGTCCTCTCCAACTCTTCAATGGATCAGTAGTTGATCAACTGGTTTTGTCGGGCTATGGTTCACTGGATAGTAACGTGATGCAATTCAGAGCATCAGTATAGACAGAGAGATGGATAGATACAGATAAAGATACAGCTACAAAGGTTTAAGGCATCCTTGCAATATGAATACAATTAAATAAGATTACGCTAATATACAGGATCATGTTTTGCTGTATAGGATGTAATCAAGAATGATGCAGGTACCTTGCTTAATTATATAATCTGGACAACCTATGAACTTCTCAAGACTGTATATGTTTTAGTAAGATGATCTGTTATACTGTATAATGTCTGTGTTCAGAATGATTCTTGCATGTGTATGACATGCAGGTGCAAAATAAAACCAGAGAACTTTCCTTTGATTATATACATACACACACACACACACACACACACACATATATATATATATATATAATCTCCAAAATACCAGCAAATATCAAAATTCTCTTGGGAAGGAAACAAGGGAGGTAATCAGAATTTTTCTAAGGCTTGCAGCCTTACTTTTTCCATAGAGTCTGGCTGAAATTAGAAATTTTATTAAATCCAATTTGGAAGAATTTTAGGAAATGAAGATTATACATTCACTTTGGGTAAAGAACCAGTATTTATAAATGTGAAAGGCTAGAATTTTGAAAAGTATATTAGAACGTGAAGTTGTGACACCACCAAGAATAATAGACCAGATGATACTATGGGTAGTGCTGTGGTGCAGCGGTTAGCATTGCCGCCTCACAGCAAGAGATTCTCTGGTTTGACTCTCTGCTGGGGTGCCTTTCTGTTCAGTCTGCATGCCCTCCCTGCATTCACGTGGGTTCCTCCCAGATTCCAAAGACATGCATCTGGAGCATTTCTCCCCGGGCCTCCACTGAAAATGGGATCTTTCCCAGTCGGACTTTCGCAGTAAACAAATGTTAAATAAAATGAAATAAAATACTTTAAAATGTAGTAAATGCAATTATTGTAGGCACACTATTACTTCATCCTATATTGATATTTCCACATGATGCGAGAGACCTTTGGCTGCAAAAGGTCTTTATAACTTTAATTCTAGAGAAGAAGTGCATTTTGCCACTTACTGTTCCTATTACTCTGTTTTCTATATAGGGAAAATTACATAAGAGTTTGACACACAGAATATATTAAGATTGTTATGCTACTTAACAGAAATCAGAAAATAATTTTTCTTTTTAAACAAAGATTAATTGTTCCAACTAAAAAAAAAAAAGTTTTTTTTTGTTTACTGAGCAGACCACCATGGAAATCAGAGGTGGGGATTTTTTTTTAATTTTCAGAGTACAGAGCTTTTTGGCAGATGTTTACAAAGCTGGCATTCTTCCAGGTTTGAATTCACATATCAGTAACAAGGGTATTTTGAATGTAAAGGCAGAGCTATAACTTTTGATGGAATCATCTAATTTGGCATGTAATGCTAAATGAGTGTTTAAATGGTGAAGCATTTTAACAATTGTTTTTGAGAAACTCTCAAAGAAGGGGCTGAAAGCACTCCAAAAGTTTATGCATTTCTGGTTCTAATTTGGCAGTATGTCTGAATTTTATAAGTTACACTGTGCTGTGCAGCAGACATTGTTATTTGGTCTTTATTTACAAGATGTACACTTCACTTTCATTGTATCTCTTTATTTTTATGATTTCCTTACCACTTTTATGTATTCATTTTCATTGCCTCTAGGCTAAGACTGAAATTGGCCCGAATACTACACCAGTAAACAGATTGAAACAAATAAATACTTTTTAATAAAATAAAATAAAATAAAAGGTTCTGTAAAACTGCATTTGGCACTTTAACACTTTTCTACCTGGTCAGGAGTTGTAACATCCTGTTTTCCCATTTTATCATAGTAGCTTTTGAGGATGTCACACTTTTCTGTTATAATAAGTACTATATCCAAACTGTACTTCTCTGACCAGAGGTGAGACGTGTTGAAGTGGAGTGGTAACATTTTGCATTGTACTTCATATTAATAAAGAAAAGACTTTCAAATGGTTTTATTTATGGGTTAATTGGTAAAATAACCACTATAAGTCATAGATGCATCCCTGTCAATATTCTCCCTAACAAGCTCAGTCACAACTGTCTAGTGAGCTCATATTGGTCCTTCAAAACTAAGAAGAAGCCACTACAAATCATTACAGAAAAAATATTCTCAGGAGCCAAAAAAGCATCACTCCTAAACACCCTTGGCATGATTAACTGGTCACCTACTTAAAATGCTAACAACCATAACGCACCCCTTAAACTGTTTATTGAGACATTGAGAGGTATTCAAAATGCTGTCTTCCCCATCATTAGAAGAAGGCTAAGGAAACAACATTGACCCTGGCTATCATCAAACTTCTTTGAATCAATGAAAGAAAAGGACACTGTTTGGATGATCTGGAAAGTAGAAACAGGACACAAACACGGATGTCCTGCAAACCTATTTAAAACTGTGTTAAAAACAAGAAAAGCTGTAAACTCGGCATTTCAAGTGCCAACATTTCAGTAAGAAGCATCTCTCTGAATTGCAACAATGATGACAACTACAGCCACAGTAAAGAGTATAATGCAAATATATATATATATATATATATATATATATATATATATATATATATATATATAGAGAGAGAGAGATCTATATTAAATAAGTGAATGCTTAAAAAAGCGAACGCTTATTCATCGACCCTAGTTCAGCGAACTCTGAAAATGCCAAACACTCGGAACATCGATTTTTTTCCCCCAGGGAAAACAATCGCTGTTCCAGAAAAACAAAAAAAACAAAAAAAAAACAAACAACCTTAAAACAGTATTTAACGTGGGGGGCTGTGCTCCCTACACCCCCCTACTTAAATATACCAACTCCAAGATCGCACCACAGTGGAGGAAAAGGCAAACTCCTGAAACTGGCCCAGCGATTTTCTTTCCCTGAGAAAAAATTAGCTGTTCCGGGTGTTTGGGATTTTCAGCATTCGCTGAAATAGGGTCGATGAATCAGAGTTCGCTTTTTTAAGCGTTCGCTGATTCAATATAGACCATATATACATATATATATATATATATATATATATATATATATATATATGTGTATGTGTGTGTGTAGTAGCTGCCACATGGTATGAGATCTCCAGAATACAGCTTGTAAACATGCATATAAAGTACAAAGTCTGTTTATCCTCAGAGATTAGTCTGGATCCAGATGGTGAATCCTACATTGTTGTATGTTAGTTGCTATCCTGATTTTCCATTGTTGTTTATAACAAGCTTCCCTTGAAAATTGATTTGGCAATAATCAAAGGAGGGATATGATTTATAAAGTATGTACCCACAAGTGCTGGAGTTAGACAAAGAGTGTGAATCCTGGGGGGGGGGGTCTAACATAAGTAAAATTGGGTGCAGATTCATCTTAAGGTGTAGATGCTTTCAAAAACATATCCCCTAGGAATGAAACACAGATGAAACAGCACAAGATGAAAAGACAATGTAAATTTAACAAAAGTAATAACATATATATATATATATATATATATATATATATATATATATATTTTTTTTTTTTTTGCAAGGAGAATCCTCCCTGTATCCCCAAGGTAGGTGGCTTTACCCTAACATGCCATTAGTTAGATATATGAACTACATGGACTTGCAACCACAGAAAACGGGCAAAGACCAACTATACATAAACTCCATCCTGCTCCACTGCAACATAAGTGTGATCTGTACAAATGTGACATAGAATTGCAAGTAAACCAAAAACTACACGAACACCACTCTCACAAAAAATGAAAACATAACTAAAATGCAAGTTTCCAAAGAAAACATTAAAATTTACTGATAAACTTTCATTAGAATTAGTTGACACTGCAAAGAATATGATAATAAAAGTTGTGACAAAAAGTTGTAATCAATTAAACTAATGACTCTATACTCCATTATTGATTACTGGCATTATACTTTTGTTTAGCTGTTTAATTTTTTATTTATTTTGGTAATTATTTGGAGGAATAATGCATAAACTACAATTAGTGAATTAGTTTTTAAACTCCTAGAAACATCAGGCAATACCAGCTATGTGTTTGTATATTTATAAAATAAGCATGCTTAGTCAGAAAGGTACCCTATTAGTATATCATTTACTGACTGGCCCTATCTACAAACAAGCTGCATTAGAACAACATAGCCTCTCGTTAAGTTTACTTGCATAAGAGATAACAAACAAGCAGATTACAACTGACATATAGCTTACGATACTGGCTTCACAGTTGTCCAGGCTATAAATCCAGTCTCTGCCATCAATTAATAAAGCAAATAGAAATATGAATATATAAATTAGTGACAACAATGTCCTTTAATAGTGTACAACAATTAAACATCACTTCTCTGGGCTAAAATTCCTCCATATTGATGCAAGGTTCCCAATGAACAGCTGCAGAGCAGAATGATGGCTACTTACTTCCCAGGATTTCATTTATTCTACTGTTCTCTCTCTGCCTCTCTATTTCTTTCTCTCTCTCTGTATCATACACAGACTTACAAAATTTGCAGTAGCTTTCACCACCACTTTCTTGTTTCCACAGTATTTTATTTCCACCCAGTTTGATACACTAAGGTCACAGGATAATGAAGCTCTCTTAAAAATGAGTGAGGTACTATGTAAAATCTTATGGTAGTTAGCTAAGTAATCTCTTTCTCCTTGAAAGATGGGTACCAACACGGAGTAGTTACGAATGGTGGAAGGCATATGCAGATATATATGATTTTAATAATGTAGGGGTCAACGTAGTTAAAGTTTGATAAATTGTGTGCACACATACAGTGCTGTGCATGCATTGAACTGCTAGCATCTGTTGCATTTTGCTGCTAGTGGGCAATCTTCAAATGCTAAAACAACAAAATTCACTGAAGTCCAACACAAAGCACTAATGTATTTTAAATAAATAAAGTTACACTGGACTTCAGTGAATTTCGTTGTTTTTACATAGTTAACAACACCAAGAAAATCATGAACAACTGCAAAATGAATGAAACGAAACTAGGCTGAGGCAAACCAAGTAATAAGATTCCAAACACCAGTTGATTGTGAGCGCTTTCATCCACTTTAAGGAAATGAACTTCTTCAGACAAATATATAACTGTTAACCCCTCTATTTATATACATCATAATCACATGACTAATTAACCTTAAAAATACATTCTTTTGAAAATACATTCTAAAAATACATTTAAATATATAGCATAAAATAAATTCAGATATATAATATAAAATGTAAAATACAAACAATGAAAAATGCACTTCAACCAGTCCTAACTATTTTCTTAAAACAACATTTTGAAACTTGTTGTGTTATAAATAATTTCAACGTGCTAAACCTTTTATTTTCAACAAACAAGCTATGGAGCATTGGCCATTCAAGCCTGTAAAGCAGTAAGTGTTTAAATATAACTGCCACCACAATTCTTGTTTTTCTAAGTTTAAACCTAAATTACCCCTCTGTCATTCAGCTTTACTTGATCAATGACCCTGAATTTAAAAGTATGCCCCAGGTTTTCCTGTACATGTTTGGATAATGTATTGTTCTCTTTTGTCTTCCTTATGCTATATAGATGTTCATATATTCTCTCTCTTAACTTATGCTCCATCTTCCCTATATAGAAACTAGCACAGTCATTACATTTACTTAAATAAATGAAATTTTTCGAGTTCCAGTCATATTTTTTATTAGTTTTAAAATATTTGTTATGGATCTTATAATTGGCTCCTATATTTATATATCTGCAGTATGGGCAGGCTTCGCACCTAAACATTCCTATATTTTTAGGGTGTATTCTGATTTCCCTTTCTAAGATGTCTTTCAAGTTTGCCCCTCTTCTGTATGTAATACTAGGTGTTAACCCCAATTTGTTCCTACAATCTGTATTTTCTAAAAGGGTTCCCCAATTTTTCTTCAAAATATTAATAATCAACCCAGCTCCTTTGTTAAAGGTGGTTATAAAACTCATCTCATATTTTTTCTCTTCATTACTAATGCTGGGTTGTCTATTTACCCTCCTTTCAGTTGAAGAAGGTCATCCTTCTTCTTATTCTTTTGGCTGCTCCCATTAGGGGTCGCCACAGCAGATCAACTGTTTCCATTTCTACCTGTCCTCTGCATCTTGCTCTGTCACACCAACCACCTGCATGTCCTCTCTCACCACATCCATAAACCTTATCTTAGGCCTTCCTCTTTTCCTGTTACCTGGCAGCTTCATCCTTAGCATCTTTTTCCCAATATACTCAGCATCCCTCCTCAGCACATGTCCAAACCAACGTAATCTTGCCTCTCTGGCTTTGTCTCCAAACCTTCCAACCTGGGATGACCCTCTAATATACGTATTCCTAATCCTGTCCATCCTCGTCACACCCAGTGCAAATCTTAACATCTTCAACTCTGCCATGTCAAACTCTGACTCCTGCCTTTTTGTCAATGCCACTGTCTCCAACCCATATAACATAGCTGGTCTCACTACCCTCTTGTAGACCTTCCCTTTCACTCTTACTGGTACTCGTCTGTCACAAATCACTCCTGACACTCTTCTCCACCCACTTCATCCTGTCTGTACTCTCTTCTTCACCTCTCTTCCACACTCACCATTACTTTCAACTGTTGATTGCAAGTACTTAAACTCATCCACCTTCACCACCTCTACTCCCTGCCTCCTCACCATTCCTCTATCCTCCCTCTCATTCACACACATATATTCTGTCTTAGTCCTGCTGACCTTCATTCCTCTTCTCTCTAGAGCATATCTCCACCTCGCCAAGGTCTCCTCCACCTGTTCCCTAATCTCACTACAGATCACAATGTCATCTGCAAACATCATAGTCCATGGAGACTCCTGTCTGATCTTGTCTGTCAACCTATTACCATTGCAAATAAGAAAGGGCTCAGAGCTGATCCTTGATGTAATCCCACCTCCACCTTAAAGGCATCTGGCACTCACACTGCAGACCTTACCGCTGTCACACTACCCTTGTACATATCCTGTACCACTCTTACATACTTCTCTGACACTCCCGACTTCCTCATACAATGCCACAACTCCTCTCTAGGCAGCCTGTCATATGCTTTCTCTAAGTCTACAAAGACACAATACAACTCCTTCTGACCTTCTCTGTACTTCTCCATCAACACTCTCAGAGCAAACATCGCATCTGTAGTGCTCTTTCCTGGCATGAAACCATACTGCTGATCACTAACCATCACCTCCCTTCTTAACCTAGCTTCCACTACTCTTTCCCATAACTTCATGCTGTGACTGATCAATTTAATCCTTCTGTAGTTACTACAGCTCTGCACATCACCCTTATTCTTAAAAATCGGTACCAAAACACTTTCTCCATTCCTCAGGCATCCTCTCACTTTCCAAGATTTTATTAAACAATCTAGTTAAAAACTCCACTGCCATTTCACCTAAACACCTCCATGCTTCCACTGGTATGTCATCTGGACCAACAGCCTTTCCATCCTCTTCATAGCTATCCTTACTTCCTCCTTGCTAATCCACTGCACTTCATGATTTACTATCCGCACATCACCCAACCTTCTCTCCCTCTCATTCTCTTCATACTCTTTTCATCTGCTCAACACACTCTCCTTGCTTGTGAGTACATTCCCTCATTATCCTTTATCACCCTTACCTGCTGCACATCTTTACTAGCTTGGTCCCTCTGTCTTGCCAATTGGTACAGGTTCTTTTCTCCCTCCTTAGTGTCCAACCTTTCATACAACTCTTCATATGCCTTATCCTTAGCCTTCGCCACCTCTCTTTGCCATGCACCTCATCTCCTTATACTCGTCTACTTTCTTCATCTCTCTGACAATCCCACTTCTTCTTCGTCAACTTCTTTCTCTGTATACTCTCCTGTACTTCTTCATTCCACCACCAGGTCTCCTTGTCCTCCTTCCAGATGTCACACCAAGCACCTTTCTAGCCATCTCTCTTACTAGCTCTGCTGTAGTTACCCAGCTATTTGGTAATTCTTCACTGTCACCCAGTGCCTGTCTTAACTCTTCCCTGAATTTCATCTTACAATTACCCTTTTTTAATTTCCACCATTTGATCCTTGGTGCTGCCCTCACACTCATCCTCCTCTTCTTGATCACCAATGTCATCCTACAAACCACCGTCCTATGCTGCCTAACTACAATTTCCCATGCCACCACTTTACAGTCACCAATCTCCTTCAAACTGGCCCTTCTACATAAGATATAATCCACCTGTGTGCATCTTCCTCCACTCTTGTATGTCACCCTATGCTCCTCCCTCTTGTTAAAATACGTATTCACCACAGCCATGTCCATCCCTTTTGCAAAATCCACTACCATCTGACCTTCTGCATTCGTTTGCTTAACACCATACCCACCCATCACTTCCTCATCCCCTCTGTTCACTTCACCAACATGCCCATTGAAATCTGCTCCAATCACCACTCTCTCACCATTGGGTACAGTCATCACCACTTCATCCAACTCACTCCAGAATTTTTCTTTCTCATCCATCGTACTCCCAACTTGTGGAGCATATGCACTAACAACATTCATCATTACACCATCAATTTCCAGCTTCATAAACATCACTCTACCCGACACTCTTTTCACCTCCAAAACACTCTTACCATACTGTTCCTTCAGGATAACCCCTATGCCATTTCTCCTCCCATCCACACCATGATAAAATAATTTGAACCTGCCTCTGATACACCTAGCCTTGCTCCCCCTCCATCTGGTCTCTTGCACACACAATATACCAACCTTTCTTCAGTCCATCATAACAGCTAGATCTCTCCCTATACCAGTCATACTGCCAATATTCAAAGTTCCGACCCTCACTATCACAGTCCTAGCCTTTACCTGCCTTTGGGCATGCCTTCCCCCTCTTCTCCTCCTTCGGCCAACAGTAGCCCAATTTCCGCCAGCACCCTGTTGGCCAACAGTACTGGTGGCAGTCGTTGTTAACCCAGGCCATGACTGATCCGGTATGTATATTTGTACTGTTGTCAGCATGTATGATTTGGCAAAATTTTACGCCAGTTGCCCTTCCTGATGCAACCCTCCCCATTTATCTGGGCTTGGGACTGGCACAAAGAAATGCACTGGCTTGTGCATCCCCAGAAGAAGGTCATCCTAATATGGGTAAAAAGTGCCCTTCCTGTCTTTTATTTGTGAGTTCTTTAATCAGCTCTTCTAAAAACAAGTCCTGGTACCCTCTTTTTAGGAACATATTCTTTAGGGTTGAACATTCAGTCAGAAAATCAGTGTCCAAAGTGTTCATTCTCGCTGCCTGTACTAACTGGCCTTTTACCACTGATTTCTTTTGATACATAGGATGGGCGCTGGAGTGGTGCAGAAATTTATTTGAGTTTTATAACCACCTTTAACAAAGGAGCTGGGTTGATTATTAATATTTTGAAGAAAAATTGGGGAACCCTTTTAGAAAATATAGATTGTAGGAACAAATTGAGGTTAACGCCAAGTATTACATACAGAAGAGGGGCAAACTTCAAAGTCATCTTAGAAAGGGAAATCAGAATGCACCCTAAAAACACAGGAATGTTTAGGTGTGAAGCCTGACCATACTGCAGATATATAAATATAGGAGCCAATTATAAGATCAATAACAAAAATTTTAAAACTAATAAGAAATATGACTGTAACTCGAAAAATGTCTATTTAAGTAAATGTAATGGCTGCGCTAGTTTCTATATAGGAAAGACAGAATGTAAGTTAAAAGAAAGAATATATGAACATCTATATAGCATAAGGAAGGCAAAGGAGAACAATGTATTATCCAAATATGTACAGGAAAACCCGGGGCATACTTTTAAATTCAGGGTCATTGAGCAAGTAAAGCTGAATGACAGAGAGGGTAACTTAGGTTTAAACTTAGCAAAACAAGAATTGTGGTGGTGGTTGTATTTAAATGTTTACTGCTTTCCAGGCTTGAATGACGAATGCTCCATAGCTTGTTTGTTGAAAATAAAAAGTTTAGCACGTTGAAATTATTTTTAACACAACATGTTTCAAAATGTTGTTTTAAGAAAATGCTTAGTTAGGACTGGTCGAAGTGCATTTTTCATTATTTGTATTTTACATTTTATATTATATGTCTGAATTTATTTTATACTGTATATTTAAATGTATTTTTTAGAATGTATTTTCAAAAGATTGCGTTTTTAAGTTTAATTAGTCATGTGATTATGATGTGTATAAATAGGAGGGGTTAACAGTTGTATATAAGTTCATTTAATTAAAGTGGACGAAAGCGCTCACAGTCAATTGGTGTTTGGAATCCTATTACTTGGTTTGCCTTAGCCTAGTTCCATTTCATTCATTTTTCAGTGTTTTTACATAGTTGATATATTTTTTCCCCAGCAACACAAAGCAGAGCAGACTTGTTTGCATTTTTATATGGTATGCTAAGTAGTAAGTAGGGTGTGACATTCCACAGTTCAGAAGTGTTGTTGATTTAATGAAATGAACATCTGCTTTAGGTGGTGCAAATTGCTAAACTTCTATTTTCTTGTCTAGTTACATGGGTTAGAAGACAGGACCTGCTGATAAGGGGAGATGATACAACACTGAACATGATATCAGAACTTCCTGAGCTTATCATACCAACTAGTTTATTAGTTTATTGGTGGCAAGGACTGTTCATGCCTTGCACTGGATTAGAAAGCCACAGATTACTAAACACAGAACAACCTGGGAGAAATTATTGTACATTGATATTACATCTGTCAGATGGGCTCATGCATTGAAATTTTTAGGATCAGCTACCAAGCTAAGGAACTTATATATTTGCCTGGAAATGCTTGTACAAGTACTTCTACACTCGTGCCCAAATTAATAAAGTATTCCCAGGAACAGACCCTAGATGTTATTGCTGCATGGAAGGTATATCTTTGGGGTTGTAATAAATCGGCTCAATTTAAGCAGGTACTGGGGGAGTTGCTCATTCAGGTATGTAGAGGCCAGGCAATGTTTAATTTCTTTACCATCCAAGAGACCTCCTAGATCTTCCCCAACCCTAAAAATGCATGTCTTGATTATTTTGTTTGTCTTTTGTGCTAAGAAATCAATAATTAAAAGGTGGAAAACTAGTGAGATACCATCAGTAAGAAATGTTATTCAGTTAGTTAAAACCTAATGGATGAAGAAGAGGCTTGTGAGTAAATAAAAAAAAAAACAAGAAAGACAATTATACAGAGAATGGTTTCCATGGCATAGATATTTAGGCCGACAGTTTCTTAACCTATATGTAATATTAATTTGTTTATTAAAGATAGTATCCTGTGAAATGTTTAATGCTGACTGCAGCCTGTGGTTAAGATACATATTAAAATTTTATAATTTGAATATTTCTGGTGGACATCGCAAGAACTTCTCTTATTAGCAGTGGTGAAGATTTTAGCAATTTGTAATGGCTAGAGAGTGGTACATGAATTATTTAGATTTGTTGCAGATTTTAACGTGGTTTATTTATTAAGGTTTTTATATAATCTCCACTTGTTACTTGAATAAAATTCAGTTTATTCCAAGAGATGGACATCTACTAGATAAATAATATAGATGTTTTCCTACAAAGTAAGTGGTAACAAATTTATTTCAATTTAATAACAACTGAGTATCCCACTAATATAATGTTTTAAACTTCACATAAAAATGTGTATTTACTAATTTATACAATGATTGCTAATTAGGTGCACAAGCTGATTCTTATGAATGATTTACAGCAATGACCCAATGCATATACTCCAGACACTTCATGTAATATTCATTTTTAAATTTTCATTATATGAAAGATTAAATTATCATATTTTATATATCTAAATAATTGAACATACATCCCATTTATAAAGTTTGCTCCAGAAGTATTACAAATTGACATTTCTAATAATTATAAATATATTTAAACTAACTAAACTACTTATACTGTTTACAAAATATCCTTCTAAAACCTAAGTAATAAATTAATTGCTAATAAATATTTTCAAGTAAACAAAGGGCTGGATTCATTAACACCTACACTGTGTACACCATTCTGATTGAATAGATAACACAATAATTTTCTTTTAACCTACACTTAATAATGTGATGGGTATATACCATGAGCATTGTGTTGGATATTTGTCTTGTCAGAGCACATGGGTCGTTATCTATCTTTATCATATAGGTATTTTGATATTTAGATGAGCATTCCTATGAAATTAATTAAATAATTGAGTCACAAGTTGGAAATAGCTTATATGTATCTTTCATATTTAGTTTTTTTATGACTTCTTAGTTATTAATATTTTAGTCAGTACTGATATACCTTGTTTGGAGACTTTGCATGTAGTGTTCTACTTAAGTAGTTTTCCAAATATTCTTTGACAGTGGATATATATTGAAATTTTTTTTTTTTCCTACAGCAGTTTATAAACTCCACTAAAATGTATTCTATTTTGTTACCTTGTTGTTATATTAGACATATTTAATGGCTGGAATCTGGTTAACTTTGTGAATTAACTTGGTTCTGTTAGCTAGTCTATGCAATCTTCTTAGTGTAACATTATATGAATGTAAGTAAAATGCCTTCAGGATCAGCTTTATCTTATGATCAATTTCTTGATATTTTATTAATTATGTTTACCATGCCCACACATTTTTTTTCTTCTTAATATACTTTATGTGTAGCAATATTGAGTTTTTTCTTGAATTTCCAATATTTCCTTATCCCATTCTTTATGTTTATTTCCATACAATGTTGTTTTCCCCATAAAGGAATTTTTTAAATGTATCCCACAAAATAGCCTCTACACTGTTATTAAATTCAAAATATAAATTCAAAATATTTAATCACTATTAAAAACCCTTGTTTTAATTGTGTAAAATATGCTAGTATTGTACTTATGTTCTCAATTTATCATTTCAAACTAATTATAAAAAGAGATAAATGACTGGCAATACTGTTAAATGCTTCTACTTTAGATATCAGATCATTTGATACAAACACCCTGTCTAATCTCAACTGAGTGGCAAAGAAATAAGACTAATGTGTATAAATCAATAAATTAATGTCTTTTATATCATTTAACTAATTCAAATTTATAGTGCCTTTTTGTATGCTTAACACCTATAGCTCCTTATGATATCCAGACCTTGTTTGGTGTTTGCCTTCTTTAACTAAATGAGTCACCAGCTAATAATAGATGGTATTAAAATGGATGAGGAAACAAAATTCATAACACATACTTGAGATAACCTGTAGTTGTCTGTATGCAATAATATAGACTATTTAAATATTACTAAGATTATTTTGCCACTCTTCTAATTAATATGTATAAATAATAGCATTGTTATTAAATCATAAGTATAATGCTGCAAATTTACTACTAACATTTTTATCTTGCTCTGTATCTTTAAATTTGTACAGCACATTTTATTTATACTTCAAGAAACGTATACATTTGATAATTATTTGAGATTGAATAATATAGCTTTTGATAGATTGCATCAATTTTCTAAAATATATCTCAAGTTTACCTTGCATTTACTTGACAGTTCAGTGCAGCATTTTTCTTTAAATGATGCCTCACACGTATCTAACATCTTTTTAATATGCTTTTATATTCTTTCATGGCTAAATACAGCTATGTCATTTTGATGATCCATAGGTGTATACTAGACTAATGACCATCAGGGCCTTTATAATCCTAGCCATGCAACCTAAATGTGTCCCTTTAGCTGTTTCATCTTGGGCATTTATATTGGGAGAGGGGTATACTAGCTTGGACATTACTATACATTATTATAGAGGGAGTATATTAGTTTGGGCATGATTTACTGACTGCCTCTGCCCATCAGAGACATGGGGGCCAGTCAATAAATCACATCCAAATGTGTGTGCATGTATGTATATGTATATATATATATATATATATATATATATATATATATATATATTTATATTAACCTTTACCCTTAAGTAGTGGAACTTTACATAGTTGCTTTGTCAAATGTCACAATACATCAGAGAAAAACTTTTAATTACCATTTCATTAATTTCACCTAAGGCATTTTGCAAAGCTATCTTAACCTCAGGAGGGTCATATGTTTCTACCACAGTGGCAGCAGTATTGTGTGGAGCTGTTACATATTTACTTTGCCAGTAGTGGTGGGATACAGTATGGTTCATCTGTTTAAGACTGTAAATTCCTGGGTACAACCCCTGAGTGTACCCCTATATCAATTCATGAATTAGCCGCAAGCTTTTGACATTGAATAAATAAAATTATTTACTAAAAGAAATTAAGCAATACAGTTCCATAATTGTACAGGGTCTACTGCGGTGTGCTTTTGTTCTAGTAGCTCGTAACACACCTGCTCATCGTCACTTGCTTGAAAAAGTACATTCTCATACTTAATAGCCTGAACATCCATTTCTTCCATATTTGCGTTAAAGGAACATGACAGATGGAACTAGTTATAGCTAGTTAATCAACTCAGTCTCTCTCTCTATCATCCAAGGTCAACTTTAAATCTTTTTCGGTCTTATGAAGAAAACCATACATCTAACTGTGGTCAAAACACCAAGTGCATTAGTAAGATAGTCAAAAAGTGAAAAAGCTGCAATGGGCCTTCCTAAAAGCCTTCATAATTTTAACCAGATTCAGTTAAAAATGCAAATATGGTCTGTGTTTCTAAAGCAACTGAAATTATTTGGTTCAATTTTATTTTTATCAGGGACATTGTGAATTTTTTCTATACATGTAATATGCTAGACCTGAATAGAAATTAGTCATTAGTGAATGATAAGATACTCCATTTATTTTATTTATTTATTATTTATTTTATTTTTTTTATTTTGTTGACCGCTACGGGCTAGTCTACAGGAGGATTTTCAGTTTTCAGTAGAGGCCGGGGAAAAAAAGCACCATTTAATGAAAGGATGGTTGTATACTGTACACGCCAGTTTCCTTACATCACTGGTGCTGAACATTTACTACATATTCATATGTTATTTAACATTCAGTGTAATTTTCTGAAATTTATGCTATTTGTAGTATCTATTTTCAAATAAACTACCATGATGCGTTTCTTCTGCAAGTGGTCTGTCTTTGTTTGGACTCCAGAAAGGACATGAATTAGGGAGTTATTCAAAAAACATTGTGTGCCTTGTAGAAGAACTGCCATATGAAAGCCCTTTGTGACTCTGATTCATAAAGAACTGTACACAGTGGATTCAAGATTTTTCACATGGTCTTATCCCATCATGTGCACAAAGAATGTCATCTACACTCTATGCAAATTACCTTCTTCCAGGATCATGTGCGATTTGCAGTCAGTCCACCACCTTTGTTTAAATAGGTCCTGATGGGTACTGGTACTTCAGTTGCATAAAAACAGAAGATACACTGCCTGCTAGCAAGCAAACTTCCTTTTTTGATATGCTTCTCAGACTACAAAGCTGAGCAGCTATTTGTACTTAAGTAAAAACCCTGTTGCATGGAATAAGAAAAAAAAACAAACAAACAACAAAGTTGCACAGGCAAACCTGCTACCCCAACCACAGTGAAGCTGCCAAGCTCCCACCAATGGAAACTTGCACATCAGAAGATGACTCATTATCATATTATGCTAGAGACATTAGGCCCACCATAATGCCTAATGAATGACTATCCTTTATGAATAGTTGTTACGGATGAAGGCAGAGCACAGCACAGCACAGCAGGAAACAGATTGTTAACTAGCCATGTTACTGCACACGTTATAAACCATCTGGTTACTGCTTTATTATACTGCTCCTCAGGGCCGGAAGTCAACACAGCTATTGAAAATATCTGTAGCATGGGAGGACACGTATGTACTATGTGCTCCTTTCTGTCATTCATAATTACAAATATTTCATTGCATGTAGGCATTTAGTACCATGATCGATGTGCATGAATTGTGCTACTGAGTACTGACATACTAACCAGTGCACAGGAGGCATTCATACTTCTGTGTACTATGTTCATGAGCACCACGGCCCTTGTTTTCCTTTTTTGTGTTCTGAATTGCTAACTGACAAGCAGAAGTCTGTGACCTTACAGCCTTACTTTACATATTACAGATAAAATACAATATATGCATTCCCTGACATGTCTCAATAGAATGATGCAATATTGTAGAATATAAAAAAAAACAGAAACAAGTGCTCTTAAAACTTTGTTGATGAGCTCAGTCACAATAATTTCCAAAAATCATGAAACCCAGGTGGTGTTCCAAAGCTACACACCTTTATTCATCACCGACAAGTGTTCCTCAGTAATAAAAAAAAATCAGAAAATAATTTTTAAAAACCTTATAATATAAAACAAGATCTCTCCCAAGAAGTCTGGACCATATAATGCATGTAATGCAATTCTATCATTACACAAGTCAACAAACTGTACCAGTGATGGAAAATACTACTGTTTCATCATGTGATAAAATGCATTCAGCAATAAGTCATGAAACAATCTCTCATTTCAAAGGAAAAGGAAGTATAGAAAGAAACAGAATAAAGAAAGGAAATGGAATGAGCATGATGTTATGGTACTGATTAAGTGGTAGGGAAAACCGACTCACATAGACTTTTCATGGAGATAATCTATCATAATGCTTTTCCAGAAGCTGTCATTTGACAAGCACAGTTATAAACACAGGAAGTCAATTTATGTGATAGATACATGAGAATGATATAAAATGCAGAATTCTTACCTTTCAGACTGACAACATTAACTTGTTTTATCATCTCACAGGTTGGTGTTTCTCGGAAAAGACTGGAGAAATTTCTGGGAGGTGAAGATATAAATTTATCAGCTATTCACCATGATCCATCATTTAGTAAGTAAAAAATATAACAATGAACTCTGAGATAATGTATAAGAACTTTGAGAACAGCACTTTTAAATACATAGCTTAACAAAAGACAACTGCTCCTGCTAGTATGTAGCCATAGCATATTCAGAGAGGGTGGGTCACTTGATTAGAAAGTGAGTCACCACGGGGTCATTGTTATCTAGATAGTAGTTCTATCATATTCTTGCAGCCATCAAAATGTAGGACCCAGTGAAGTGAAGCACTGTATGTCATGTCAGTGTTTTGGATTAACATTGTAGATTATAAAATACAGACAGATGCATACATTAGGGCAAATCATTTCATCCCAGTTTTACTCTGTAGATCTTTACCCAATTATTGTAGAAACATGCTCCTCTTCTTTGGGATAATATAAGGAATACTGATCTGCTTCTAATCAATTATAATAAGCAAGATCTTCCCAAGTAATAACTAATGTTCTCAAGAGTGAAGGGCAATAAGTCATTAGTGGTTATATAGGAATCTAGAACATATCTTGAAATATTATTGTTGATAAATGGCTAGGCTTTATTTGTTATACTCAATGAAGTATAACAAATATCTTCATTTGAGTCAAAAACACAGTATAAAGATCTAGGCTTTGTCCTTACAATACATGACTGAATTTATTGCTAATTGTTGTTGAGTACATCGCTGTATATGATACTAGTGATATGGTTATCTGCATTCAAAACACTGACTGTGACAATATAAGATGGGAATAAAGAAATTACACCACTCTGTCTGCATCACTAGGGAAATAGATAAGCTAATATAGAAATTTACTAATGATGATACAAAAACTACAGACAAAGTTTGAAATTAGCAAACAGTGAATCCAGAAAACCTAAACTTAATGAAATAGAAAAGCAATTGCTTTCTTTTTGTGATAAGTAAAGCAGCAAAAACCCTAACAGAACCATAAGGCATATTTTGTCTGAATAATGGAACTAGTAGGAAAGCGTTTTTCATTAAGTAATGTGTATGGTTGGGGTTAGAGACAGTGGCAGGGTTATGGTTTACACACACGAGGAAGGATGGTCGGGAGGTCGGTCATCCCTGGTACATGCCCTCCAAGGCCTGTGCCACTAATATAATAATACCTTGTCTGGGTCACAATCAGGACTTCATCCCTCTGTGTCATAGGGGTGGGGTGAACCCTTGATATATATATTTTCTATTCCTTCTCATGGTTAGATGTTCTTTGTTTTAACAAAGTAGATCCTTGGGATATTAGAGATGCTGATAGCAGCTTCTTGTTACTCCAACAGCTTGTCACCTGGATTCTGTAATCTGAATAACACCCCCAGTCTCAGCATTGCTAATATCTTTGCTGATTTTTTATAGATCTAGGAATGCCAAACATGTCTAAAGATAGTTATTTTTATTACTGTACCATGACAGACAGATAGAATTGAATATTTGATAGATTTGGTTAAATAGCATTGACAGGCTGATCTATGAATTAAGGCTATAAACTACTAGTTCCATATCATGCAGTACAGAGCAGAAAGTCTGAATCAAACCGATGATCTGACTTAAAGCACTATAGGTGTTTCAATCATGGAGACACTCCAAGTTAGCATAATCATCTGATAATGTTGGCACAAATACAGTTTAAGACTTTGCGGATGCTTTTCTAGTATTGTCCTTGGATCATGAACATGGATCAGAACACAGCCATTCCCTTCTTAAAAGGTTTTAAATGAATTGTAATCAACTGGTAAAAATATAGAGAATGTCAAACAAAAGGCTTGGACTTCAGTTGCTAAAATCCCTAAGAGTTTTCCAAACCTTCATCCTTACATAAGTTAATATGGAAGTGATGAGAGGTATAAGAGGTAGCCCAAACATGAAGATAAAATCAGTAGCAAGGACCTACCAATCAAGACAGGCATTTGATAAACATCAGTGATGGTTCTTACTCGTCAGCAAAATTTTGTCTAAAACTCCATAGTTTCAGATTAGATCATGTTAGACAGAGAAATAGTCAGAACAGTACTCCTCAGGATTGTATGCAGCTTTGATTTCAGGGCAAACAAACATTCAGTAAGATCAGATTCGCCTGATTCTCCAATTATACACCAATCATGCACTAGTGTTTAAAGGTAATAGTTACAAATATATGACAATCTTAAGATTCCCAAATTCAGATTCCTTTCTGCACAGCCCAGCACAACGACCTTATGATACAATTATAATAAAGGGCTGCTCTTCTAGGTAGCTATTTCCTGATGCAACATATCCACATACTCAAAACCACTTGAAACATTCACTTGAGATGCATTGAAAACTCAGGATCCATCCCACTCCAAAAATAACTTAAGCAAGGATTTTAGCATTCTTCTGCACATTCAGTTTAGTTTCCACCATCTTCCAATACTTGACATCTCAATTTTTTTCAGAATCAGGCTCTACTTTTAATACAACAGTTACTAGACAATCAAGCATCCCAAAGAGTTCCTCTAGCAGAAGAAGGAAAGGAGTTTCAAGTATGATGATCAGTAAAGATTCTTTTCAGGTTTTGCAAACAAACCAATTTATTAAAACAAACCAGTTAAGTTGATGACACTGCAAACACTAGTCCCTTTCATGATTAAGGAGGTCTTTAAATAACTATGGACATGTGAGATGCCTCATGGCACACTGCCATGGACAATGCTGTCAAGCAATATCTCAAGTTTGGTGTTGGGGGACTTCCATTGTAAGTCCACCTTCTTGCGATCCATCTTTTCTACTTTGCCCAGAGTCTTTAACAAATGCTTATATCCAACATATGCTCACCTTAGATAACTGGGTTCATATTATTAGAAGACTTTCATCTCACAGCTCAACAGACTTTTTGAGACACCAGCGGTGTCTCATGGCAAGTACAAATATAATTAATTTCCCTTTTAGACATAAAGAACATGTGGAATTCATGGGCAAGAAATACTAGACATGATAATGTTAAATTAGAGCATGATACAACTAAAGATGAATGATTTCCTCTGCATATCAACATGGAAACATTTAGCATTAAAAACATTTCTCACAGCTATGGACTGGAAGGGACTTCCAAGATGGCTACAGACTGGCAACAACTTCAATTTACCTCTCTTTATCAGAAAAGAGAGTCAGTGAATTTGTCTTTTGGGGTAAATTCTGGTTACTGGCTGATAAGTGCACTGCCTGGATGCCAGCAAAGAAGAATTTTAGAGAACCTGAAAAGAAATCAACCACAAAAAGTGAGGAGAAAACATTTTCTGGGAAGAATCCTGCAGATGTTCTACAAAAAAGCAATTCAAGCTGCTCCAGCTTTTGGTGCAGGACATGACTTCCAGTAATCTAGAGGAAAAAATAAGTCAAGCGTGTTCAGAGCTGATTAAAAAAATGAAACCCTGAAGGAGTATGTTAACTCAAATAATAAAAGACTAGAAAAATGTGAACAGATGAGATGATAAAACTGTAAAAATCAGAGATCAAACTGAAGAAAAGGCTGGCCAAGTATGAAACTGTGCAAGAAGAGATGTTTCAAAAATGGTAGAATTAGAGGACAGAGCACACAGGGAAAACCTGTGATTTTCTTCTGTACCAGAGAAACTGGAAGGAACAGACTGTTTTAATTTTATGAAAGCACAAATAAGCAACTGGATTAGTATTCCACAGCAGGAGTTGTTAACTAAAAGGCACATCATGTGCATGCTCCAAATCTCTCCATGGGAAAGCAGTCAAGACCTGTAATAGTAAAAATGCAATTATACCAGCAGAAAGAGTTGATGATGATGACAAAAGTGTGGCAGAAAGACAAAGTACTAACACTTGGAGACAGTAGAGTGTTTGTGGAAATGATTTACTCCTTTTCAGCCTAGTGAACAGTAAGTAATTTATTTCAGGTATCGGGGAATGTCAAGATGCATGTGTGATATTCAAGCTGCTGTATCCAGTGATCTTTGAGATTTTTTTTTCTGCAGGATCAAAGTAATTTTTCATACAGATCATGCTAAGGAGGAACTACAAAAGTGAGCTATCTTAAGAGAAGGGGACCTTGCTTTTCTGATAATACAGCTCATAGCAAAATGTTACCAGTGAAACATTTTCCAGTGTTCCAAACTAAAATGCTTCAGAGACAAAGGAAAGCACAGGAGTTGACTAGAAGAACCAGGAATATGTTAGAAATAAACCAGAGATTGGAATTGGGAGACTGAGATCAACAGTAAGAAAACTAGCAACTTGGAAATTATTTAATAAATATGGGGTTGTTACAAAGTTGGAAATTTTTTTTAGCAAATAAATGTTCACAGTGCAACATGAGAAGCTTGTAGCTGAAGAACTGTATATCTGGTTCTCAGGTTTCTATGGAGACAAGCTAATAAGAGGGCAATCAAAACAGAATATTTGTTCTTTTAATGGCTAAAATATGTTTTTATAAGCATTCAAGTTGTTTTCTACATCTGGGAGAGAAATAAATGTAAGGCAAAAACAGACAACACTTTCTGTAAGTAGAAGCACATACTGCACCATGTGTTTTAGTATGGCTAACCTTAATTATAGGTCAATTAAAGCCTGTGACTGTAGCTGTCAATTTGGGACAATTGTTCCTGTTAGGAGGGTTAAACTTGTATATAGTTGTGTGTGTTTGTATTATGTTAATAGGTTATGAAGGTGTGGGTTTTTTTTTGAGGGTTTTCATTTAAACAAAAAGTTTTGTAAGATATGACATAGGTTCAAATGGATATGACAAGAAAACTGTATAAAAGATGTAAATGCCAAACATTAGTGTATGCGTGTAAGACAAAAGCTGAAACTAGACATTTTACAAAAAACTCTTATACATAGGTGATAATGATGAGAATAATAGCATATAATGGCAACACTTCCATATTATCTTTGAATGTAAATGATGTCACAGATATATACAAAAAGAAAGTATTGAACTGTATTAAGAAGTGGATTGCAAATAGCTATGCTACAAGAGACACATTTGGAAAGAAATGAGCATGTGAATTTGACAGAGAATGGGTTTCAGGATGGTTATTCAGCAGAATATCTGAGACAAAGCAAAAGGGAAAAACTTATATTAACTGCTAGAGGAGCTCTAATAGTGATAGAAGAAAAACATAAGGATGGTAGCTTTGTTGTAGTAAGGGACAAAGTGCAAGGGAGGAGGAGAAGGATTATACTGACATGTATTTGCATTCCACCTAAATAATTAGCTTTCAGTGGGGCATATTACTTACAGGTGGGGACTGGAATTTGATTTGCAACAGTGAGGATTTGTCAGGGGGCCTAGAAAGGAAAATTTAACAAAAGAGGGTAATTTTTTTGAAGAAATGTTATGAAAACATTTGATATGGAAGATATGAATTCAGTAGTAGGAGCTCAGGGAGAATTTACATATTCCACAAGTTACAAAACTGGGCTAAGCTTGACAGAAATTATATTTCACAAGAACACGTGCATTTAATTGAAAGTTTTGATATGCATCCAATAATTATTTCATATATCATGTGCCAATAATAACTTAGATAAAAATGCAGGATAGTATAAAAATGACACATTTGCACTTCCCCCACCCATCTGTTGAAAAGAGAGGAATTTAAGGAAAGGGTAGTGGAAATTATTCTTGAGTTGTTAGGGAAGATAGAAATTTCTTCAGAAAATATAACTAGGGAGTAGGATAAAAAGAATGTGGAGTTTAAAAATAGGGTAGAAATTAGAGAGAGAGAGATGGTTAAGAAGTAATAATTATTTAACGGGAGTGGGTTAAAGTACTGTAGAATAAGGAGAATCTCACAGAACAAAAGGAGGTACAACTCCAGAGTGCTAAATGGAAAATAAGGGACTACCTGGATAATAGGCATGAATTTAGAAAGATTGCTGTTAAGTGACAGTGTTTTGATAACTCCAGAACACAAAAGCTTTTAGCCCAACAGCTGAGGCAACTGAAAGGCGAAAGTGTTGTTGCCAAGCTTAGAGAGTCTATAACAAGGAAAATAACCAGAGATCTTGTAGCAGTATTAGAAATATTTCAGAAATTTTATTAAAATCTGTATAAAGCAGAGAAATGTGGAAATCAAGAAAAGTACAAATGGAAGTACTTACTGAAGAATTACATATGCTAAGGTTAGAGGTATATGAGGCTCAATTATTAACAGAATAGGAGGAAATGAGATAAAATGGTGATAGACAACCAATCTACAGGAAAGTCTCCAGGAAACAATGGTATTCCTGTGGTAGTTTAGAAACTTGCAGGGAATACATTAATAAAGATCTGAAAGATTTTATTTAACAGTATTTTAAAAGGAGAAGAATCACCAACATCCTGAAAGGAAGCTGTGGTGGCTGTAATACCTAAAGATAATGAAGACCCATCAGATTCAGCTTCATATAGGCTTGTTTCGATTTTAAAACATGATTATAAAGTGTGTCTGTGTCTATAATGGCTAAAAGAATGGCACAGGTAGTGCCAAAATTGATAGATATGGATCACTGTGGTTTTGTGGAGGGGAGGCAAATATGACAGCATTAATAGGATAATGATGACCAAGGAAGCACAATGTAAGAAAATGTCACTGTTGTTGGTAGGTTTTGATGCAGAGAAATCATTTGACAAAGTTGGGATTTTTTGAGTATGGCAATGGAAGCATTTGTACTCCCTGACACAATAATAAGCTTAATTAGGAGGATATATGAGGGATCAGAGGTGAAAATTAAAGTGGGGAGAGGTTCCTGTCTGATACGTTCTGTTTGAGCAGAGGAACCAGGCAGGGGGGCCCTCTTCCCCCTTTATTTCCATTATATTTAGAAACACTGGGAAAGAAAATAAGAGACTCAGAAATTCAAGGATATACTTGGTTTGGCAATGGAGAAAAGTTTGTTTGATTTGCAGATATTTCGTACCTGATAAAACCAGAAAAGAACATTTCACTGTTGTAGAACATTCTGAGAGTTTTTCTAGTCTTTTCAGGATAAAAAAATTAATGAAGAGAAAACAAAAGCAATAACTAGAAACTTTGTGCTAAAACACAAATTGGTTCAGCAAAACCCATATTTATGAGGACATGATAAAATCAAGTACTTAGGAGTATGGATTAAAAAATATGCTGTTTATGGCAGCTAAAGATATGTGGGGAGAGAATAAACAAAAGATAGTATAAAAACTGAGAAACTGGAAAACAAGTAGTGAAAATGTTTTAGTAACTTTAGTTTTATACACAGGCCAGAAATATTTTTATCAACCATAGAAGTTGTGGATTGCAATTAATAAATAGGTGAATGATTTAATATGGGAGGGGAACAGGGCAAGAGTCAAGAGGGAATATATTGATCATTCCAGGAGAACAAGGTGTATTGGAATTACTTAATTTGAAGGGATATTTCAGAGCTACACTGTTTAGCAGAAAGCTATAATTCAAAGTGGAAAGGGATGATGAAACTGGGGGTAGCTCAAGAAATAAGTAGTGGCTGGGATTTTTAATACAGATCCTTAAGGAGAATAATAATAGCCATGCGCTCTATTAGAGGTCCAACTGGAGAGATAAGTCAGCAAGTGAAGGAGGGTAGTACTGCTGAAATTTAATTAATCCTCATGTCTTGGTGAGTAGCTTCATGAGATGGACTCTATTTTTCACAAAATTTCACCAAGATGACACTGATATATAGACTATTTTATAAAGCATACATCATGGACAGAAGAAGGTCAAAAATTAAAAAAGATAGCTGGGTGCACAAGACTCAGGATAAAAAGTGCCCAATCCTGGTAGGTGCACTGGTGCAAGGACTGGAAGAAATGACAGTGTAGAATCATCAAAATATGGAAACATTGCTACAATGGGGCTAGGCCAGGCCCAGGGGGAGGATGCCCTGCCCCGTTGTAGAAGGAAGTAGCAGTCTACAAAAATCACAAAAACTGATAGACCAAAGAAGAGCCACAACGATGATAGAGTGGACTATTGAGGATAAGAAAGAAATTATGCATTGTTACTGTTATGCAAAAAGCCCAGAATTTCCAGACACACGATATATAAAAAGATTGAGAGAAATTAGAGGAAAGAAAAATATTTCCACAAGCAAAACTGTCAGAAGCCTCAAATAAAAATGTGTGTTCATTAATGCAACAGATTTGTGAAAAGCATTATATAGACCAAGAAACTCTGATCTGTTCGGAAAAAGAAGCATCTGCATAAGTGTGAAAATATAAACAAAAATATTTAGAGATTTTTGAAAAGTATAAAAAATAAATATGGACATGAGAAATAGAGATTTGATATGGTGCAATACATATGCAAAGTTGAAAGCCAAATTAATCAATAGAAAAAAGGCAGCCCCAAAGATATTCAAAGAAAAATACAGGCAAAGGGATCTAGATATGACAAATTTCACAATAAAAAAATATCACAAAGAGGGAATGTAGAAAAGAATATTAATAAAGATGAGGTTAAAAAAATAGAAGCTGAAGTTATGGAGTGAAGTGAAGTGAATGATTTGGTGTAGAAGATCTAACACAGGTTGCATCACAGCATGATGGAATGAGTCCCCAAAGTAATGAGGAAACAGGAAAATCAGGAGACATCTGAAGAAGAAATATGGACATGGGAAAGAAAAATAGATTTAATATGGTGTAATATTTATGCAAAGGAGAAAGCAAAATTAATCAATACAAAAAGAGCAACACCAAAGATATTTGAAGAGAAATACAGGTAAAGGAATCCAGAAATAGAAAACTTTACAATACAAAAATAAGAAGAAGAAGAGGAAAAGTAGAAAAAAGATTAGTAATGAAGTTAAATAAATAGAAACTGAGGTTATGGAGTACCCGCAAAGTGAAGGATTCAGTGTAGAAAATTTAACTCAGAAACCACCACAGCAGGATACAGCAATAGACATCCAAATTAATATGAAACAAGTGTAACAGGAAGCAACAGGGCAGTTGCCATATGAAGATATTTTGAAGCCTTCCACAGGAAACACGTATAAACATTCACTTGAAGCTGGACAGCAAGGGATGGAACAGAAAACTGTGGCAACTCTGACGCAGTCAGTGTTGAGGAGTGATAGGCCAGTGAGCTCCCATATGACAAAGCAACAGATGGCACAGGATGAAACTGAAGAGAATGTGCCACAGGAAGATGCTATAGAACTCTATAGAATGCCCGCAGGAAATGGAGAACAAAAAATGTGCCCTCAGTTTAGAAGAAAACGAGGTAAGAGAAGAGTTGCTTGATTTAATAGAGATAGATAGACATATTAAGATCAATGAAAGAAATAGAATGCAGAATGTCAATAAAATGCAAAAAATCAGAAGTTTGATTAAACAAATGAATACTGTAATTAGGACTATTCATAGAGATCCATGCAATATAACAGAAGTAAACAGGATATATCACTGTGCAGCTAAATTAATAACAGATACAATTCTACCACAAGAATACAGGGTAGTAAGGGAAAGGAAGGGAAGAAATCGAACACCATCATGGAAGTATCAAACAGAGAAAACTATAAAGCAATTAAGACAGGAAGTGTCACTGTTAGAAGAGTATAGAAGAGGGAACAGATCAACAAAAATACTCAGAAAGATAGATGTGATAAAAGCAATCCATGCACAGTATTATAATGGATCAGGATCTATCTTGCACTACTGCAAATAATAAACTAAAAATCTCAGCACAGGCAGAAAAACTTAGAAGATACACAGATAAATATAAAGAAAAAGAACTAAAGAAGCAATTTATTGATGACTCCAAAAAGTTTTATAGAGAACTGGAAACAAGGCAAAATGAATTGAAAGACCATCCAAAAAAGAAGAAATAGATACATTTTGGAGAAATATCTATGAAGATCCTGTGAAACATAACAAAGATGCTAAATAGACAGAAGAAGTAAAAGAAAAAGAAAAAGTTCAAAGGTACAGGATATGAAATGGGATGAAGTAACAGACAGAGAGATTGAGATAAACTTAAGAAAAGCCTCCATTTGGAAAACCCCATGCCCAGATGCAGCACCTAACTTCTGGCTAAAAGTATTAACATCTTTGCATGAAGATTTAGCCATGAGTAAGAACTATTTATATGCACACCCTAAACAGACACCAGCCTGACTAACAACAGGAAAAACAATGCTCCTACTTAAGAGTGAACCTGCAAGCTACCCTAAAAATTATAGACCAATAACTTGCCTTCCGACAACATATAAACTATACACTGGAATTAATGCCAACAGTCTATAGTAATTTAGATGAAAATTCAATCATGGCAATAGAACAAAAGGGTGATAAAAGAAAGCCATATGGAACAAAGGATCATCTGTTGCTAAATAAAGTCATAATGGAGAACTGTAAAAATGGAAAGAATCTAAGTTTGGCATAGATTGACTACAAATAAGCATCTGCTAGTATCCCACATTCATGGATAAAATAATGCTTAAAAATGTGTGATACATCTCACACTGATCAACTACATTACAGTGACCATGAAACAGTGGCAAACCACTTTGCAATTAAGCTATGATAAAGGACAAATTATTATTCCCGGGATAAAAATTCAAAGGGGGATATTCCAGGGTGACTCCCTGTCACGGCTGCTATTCTGTCTTGCCCTTAACCCTTTATGGTGTCTACTTAACAGATTAGGCCATGGCTATTATTTGGCTCCTAGAAAACAACAAAGTGTAAAGACCTCTCACCTTCTCTTTGTTGATGATTTAAAAAGTATACCTCAGCAGATGAAGAACTGAAAGCACAACTGCAAGTAGTCAAACATTTTTTCAGATGATATAAGAATGTCATTTGATCTTGATAAATGTGTAAAAGAGCAACCTTTAATGTAGGAAAACTGCAGCACCAAGAAAACATCAGTTTGGGACAAGAATGTGATATAAAACATCCTGAGCAAGAGAGAGTGTATATATATATATATATATATATATATATATATATATATATATATATTTGAGAATTGAAGGATCAACAATAAAACATGAACAAATCCAAATAAAACTTAGTAAGGAATATTTCAGAAAGCTTAAATTAATCCTGAAAACAGCGTTGACATCTAGGAACAAAATTCAAGCTATAAATCAATTTGCTGTTCCTGTCCTAACTTACAGTTTTGGCGTGATTGACTGGCCCCAAAACATGTTGGATAGATTAGACCGGAAAACAAGAAGGATGTTTCATACTCACCAAATTATTTATAAAAATCAGTACATACCAAGATTATTTTCCCCATTCTGAAGGAGGTATAGGCCTCCTTGAAATTGTTTACATGTGTAAATCTGCAGTTGTGGGACTTCACACATATCTGCTGACTTCTTAAAAACTCCAAAATCCAGGATACAAAAAACTAAGAAATTAAAACAAAAACAACTGGCAACTTCACTGAAGACTGAATCCACAAAGTTTAATGAAGTGCTTTTCATCCAAATACTTCTTTGAACTTCATCACATACTAACATTTACAAAAATCAAGTTTAAATAGTCATGTCTAACCATGATTAAAATCAACTCTCGCCATCTTAAAATTTAAAGGAACAGTAGTTAAAATAGCATTGTGAACATAATATGCAGTTCTTTAAAACTGCTGTATTTAACAAGCAAGTGAATACATTTATCGCAGCAGCACTATGATGAAAAATCATATACAAAAATTGTGTAAAAAAGTAGAGTCTCCTCATTTGTCTAACCTTACATTATAAACATTTTCAAGGGAAAAAATAATAAGTAAAACATAATTTCTATAATGTTGTTACTACAGTATTTCATCTCATTAAACTTTTCAGTTTTAAACAACATGTGATAGAACACATGTCGTTCAATCCTGGAAAGTTATAAGCATTGAAACAAATTTGCCAGAGCAATTCCAACTTTTCTAATAACAAGGTGACTGGACCCCTTCTTGGATTACTGTCCACTTGATCAAGTATCCAGAATTTAAATGCATGTTCTGGATATTGTTCTATATGGTTTGCTAAAGCATTGTCCAGTTTGTGTTTATTAATACAATATATATGTTTGTATATGCGGTCTGTCATTCTGCACTTGGTTTTACCGATGTAGAATGAATCACAATTTTGACATTTAGCCACATATACATTCATTTTGGCGTTGGAATTGACTTTTCGTCTGTTACTCAAATATGTGTTATTTATGTGCAGTGATGCACCTACGTGAATGCATTTGCAATAGGGGTAGCTACCACATTGTTTCATCCCTGTTGCATATGATTGGATCCTGCACTCACCTTCACATATATTCGTGTTCTACCCTTCCTAGTAATGAATGTCCAGAATGTTTAGGATTTTTCACAGCGGTAGCATTGTTGCCTCACAGCAAGAGGTTCTTCCATTCGATTCTCAGCTGGAGTGTGGGGAGTGCCTTCTGTGTGGAGTCTGCATGTCCTCCCTGCAGTTGGGTGGGCATTCAAAAGACATGCGGAAATGGGCGTGCCTTTGTTGAAGGTTGAACATCAAGCTGGCACCTCAGCGTTCGTCAAAATCTGCTACCAATCATTAGCGGACCGGAGTTCCGCTGTAGCGACCCCTAACCGGGAAAAGCCGAAAGACAACAACAACTTAGAAGTGTTTACATATGTATATTTATACCCTAAGCAGACTCCAAAGAATTTTTCCTCAGGTAAACCGCAAATGTTGGAGCTAATTGTAAATGTATTTTTTGAGTATATAATGAGAATTTCCTGCAGACTACTCCACTGGAAATACTGGTTGAACAAATTGGTGTAACTAAGGAAATATTTTGAACTGTGATACATGATCTGAATTGCCTAGACATAGTAAGACCTTGCTGAGTTCAATTCTGGTGGCTGCCAAAAAACAATTACTAGAAAATGGAAATCAACATGCAAACCAACTGTTTTACAAATAGTGAACATAGTAACAGAGTTCAAAGAACAGGAAGCGGGTCTTTATTAAAGGGTAGCAGCAAATTACATAGAAAAAACAGGAATTGTCAGAGCAATACATGCAGAGTAGTGTTATGGAAGAGAATTGAGGTTTACTGGAAGGCAGAAACAAAGAGCTATGTAATGTTCAATTGACAATTACTTTATAAAAGATTATATGGGATGTATAATGTTTGCAACTGAAAATATGTCAATATGGTTTGTTTTTATTTATATAAACATATGATTGAATATGTCGTAAGTTATAAATTCAATAAAGATTTTTTTTGTTTTTAAAAAAATCTGGACAGCAAGTCATGAGGGCCTTATATGCAAGATGATTTTGCGGAATGTTGGCTGTATTTAAAAAACTTTTGGATTAAGAGCTCACAATTTGTGAAGTAAGTCCTTCTATGATACTCACATGAATTAATGTAATACCAGTAGTGGCATCATAAATTTCCCTGTGTTCCTCTGACTCTGAACTAGAAACTCAGCACTAACTCGACAGACTTTGCAGAGGAATCACATTACAAGGCTCTCAAGGATCATTGTCCTCATTCCCAGAAGGAACAGCATATCAACTGCGTTGTTGGATATTTACAAGGCTTTGGCAGCTTTCACGTCTGTCCGAAGGCCAGGAGCCTTTCAGACTATGATGGCAACAGTACTAAAGTACCTCAGTAAGCAGAGGGTATTCATTATCATCCCATTGTCAGAATTTGCAGACTAATAAATAAATAAACAAAAAGTAGAATGCTCACTCCAAAGCAAATGTCAACGCACTTCAACAAATTTTAATACAACTAAAATCAGACTGAACGCTTTCATCTTTTAAATGTAGAGACTTCATCAGAGTAAGTCTGCCATTTAAAAAATTTAAATACAAACAATTCATCCAATCACATTCAAAATAGAGTAATACATTATGATATAACTCAACTGCAAAGTGCAATTTCTTAAAGAAGCAGTCCTGAAACTTGTACTTGTTTTACGTAGACTAGATAATGAAATACAGCTGAATCAATCACATACAATATTTAGCAATGACAACTGTGTTGAAATTATGGTAAAAAATCATACCAAAGCTGCTTTCATCTTTAAAATTGTACAGAGAGAAAGTGATTCATTAATGCCTTGAGCAGCAGCTGCATTAAACCTGAGTTACCAAGTTAGTTTCTTAAACTCAAGTTGTCTCTCTAAATCCTATCTGAAGTTTGTCACAATTATCCTGTCTATAATAAAACAATATTTTTTTTGTATTTAGGGAAATCCAATGTGTGTCTGAGTAAGGCATTAGTAGTTCACGGATCCTGTCCTTAAGTTTTCTGATAGTTTTCCCTATATAAAAAGGGTCATAGGAACTGCAGGTAGCCAAGTATACTAGATGGGTGGCATTGCAGTTACATCTTCCTGGACATGGGATAGTTCTATAAAAATTCCAGCTACAATGTATGGACCCTCATTTATATTTGTCCCAGTTCCCTTCAATAAATATACCACACCAACTGACATTTGATGACCTTTGTTAAACTTCCATAAAAATAACTTTATTGAACAATATTTTAATTTATTGATCACAGCATGGACATCTATATCAAACAATAATTTAATTTATTGATCACAGCATGAGCATACATATAACCATTTACTAGGGCAGTGTAACCTCGGTCATCCTTACCAAATGAACAGAGTCCTCACCTCCATTCACTCATTTTACTTTTCAAGCAGTGTTCTCACCTCTGCTCGCTTACTTTCCTTAAGAAAGCAGTGTCCCATTGCTCACTTTCATTCCCCAACTCACTGAATTAAACATCCAACACCTGAGGGGGAACAGAAGAGGGACAAGCCTGCCCCTGTTCTCCACCTAAACACCAAACCTATAAAATAATGGCACAATCCCCAAAATTCCTAAAAGAAGGAGGGAGGGTGGGTAGCAAGTTCACTCCAAAATCTGATCCCTTACTCAGTTACACTCATACAAAACCAGTTAAGCCCCTCCTAGCACTTACATAATTTCTTCCCAACCCTCCTTCCCCAATTTAACCCATCCCCCACCACCCTAACTTAATTCCACTACCATCTTAACTCTCATTACTATTCCTACCTGACCCTCCCCCAAAGATGAACAAGGACAAATTGGTTTGTTCCCACACCTCATATCTGCACATTTTACAGGTGCCACATTTACACAAGGAACTATTAGCCACCATTGCATGTGATTGATTCAGCTGTATTTCATTATCTAGTCTATGCAAAACGACTACAAGTTTCACGACCGGTTCTTTAAGAAATTGCACTTGGCAGTTGAATGGCATTTTTATTTATTCCTTTATTTTAACCATGACTGGATGAATTGTTTCCTTTTAATGTTTTTCTAATGGTAGACTGTTACTCTGATGAAGTCTTTATGAAGCAAGATGAAACACTCAGTCTGTGATTTATTTTTATTAAAATTTGTTGAAGTACACTGAAGTTTGTTTTGGAGTCTCCCTTCTACTTTTTTATTTATTATTAGTTAGTTTATTGAAGTTTATTTTTTCAGACTTTGCAGATTGGCCATGATAGTCTGGGAACAGACCATTACGACAAACATGTATTTTCAGGCAATTTATATTCCAAGTCAACAAAGAGTCATGGCAGATATTGTAAGCAAACAAATATAAATCTGCTAGGAGGACAAAGTGGACAAAGACAAGAAGGCATTTCTTATGTAACATAAAAGTGAGTGGAATAATGGAGGGCTGGATCTGCTTGCCTTCTATCTGGATCACTAGCTTTTTTTTGTTTTGCTCCAGCCTTCACTACAGTTACCTGGGGTAACAAATGTCTTCTCAATCAGTTGAAATTATGGACTAATGTTAAACCAACACAAGAAAGCAACTATTATTCTCAATTTCTGGATGGCCAAGACTGCCATGATTTATTCTTCCAACACACCTGCTAAACCAGTAAGCCTGTCTTTTCATGGGTTCATAGGTGTTTACTAAGCTAATGACCACAAGGGCCTTTTTAAGCCTAGCCATGCATCCCAAATCTCTGACAAATTCTGATACCCTTGTTAAGTGTAAGCTTGGGCCTGGGCCATAACAAATTGATAAACCAAAAAGGATACAAGTTTCTGAATACACATGTCAAAATTATTAATTGATCATCCAAAAAAATCTCACAGTTAAGCAACCACCTTTTCTTTCTAGAGTTTTTATCTATTTTGAGTTAAATATAAAAGTCATATCTGCCTAAATGGACTTAGAGATTTTCCTGTAATAAACATGAGGGTATAGATCCAGTATAAAGTTCAGTTATTTATTTAACATTTGTTGACCGTGAAAGTCTGACTAGAACAGAGCCTAGTTTCAGCAGAGGCCTGGGGAGTAACGCTCCAGATGTATGTCTTTAGAATGTGGGCGGAAACCAAAATACCTGGAGGAAACCCATGCAAACACAGGGAGAACATGCAAACTCCACACAGAAGGCACCCCCAGTTGAGAATCGAACCAGAGAACCTCTTGCTGTGAGGTGACAGTGTTAACCGCTGCACCACTGCACCTCCCGGTCTCTCAGATCTTGCAGTCTCTCTCCACCTTATGCTGATTCTGTGTTGGTCTTCTCCTGTATCAGTTCATCGTCTGTCATTTCTATCACCTTTCATGTTGCTGATAAACAATATTTAAATTTTAAGGCCTCTAGGACCTTGTGTGTCCCCAGCAATTCAGTACAGCACATGACAAAAACCCTTACTTTAAACACGTTTCTGGTTGCATTTGCCACACACAGAATGATTGCTGAACTGCTGGTCTTGATGGTAAGTTTTCCACATGCCTATGGCAGTCACTGAAATTTATTTGCACCAAACTGCCCAGCTGCCAGACTTTATTGAACAGGAACACCTTATCTATAGTGGAAATACTTGGATAACTTGGTTATTAAACTGAAGAAAATACCTACTACCCAGTATTAGTGGTCTATTCCACTGCTTTAGAATGAGGTACCCATTATGTATGACAATTATTTACTGTTTAATGAATTATTACCAGCTGTTCTCCTTGTATTATTGTTCAACAATTCTTCATGGAATGTTTCTTCCCGGGCCTAAAATGAAAATGGGCTTTGTGGCCAGTTGAACTTTTTCCTCAGTAAACAAATGCTAAATAACTAAACTCAACTAAGACTATCTAATCAGCAGTTTGTGTGTGTGTTGTTTCCCTTGCATTATAACAAGGACACTGTCTCAGCTGCTGGCTAATTATATGATGATATGACAAATAGCAGGAGGAATGAGTGGGGAGGTTGGTCCCACTCCATCTAAGCAGCAGCTATAGTTAGAGATTTCTTCAAAATGTTTTTTCCTAAAGAATTTGAGAGGGTGCTATATGACCTACAGCCACACATTTAATAAGCATTGCTACTCAGACCGCACATCTGGGAGTAGAGTGGGTGGTATACTGCATGGTATGCTGACATGCTGTAGAGAGTGGCCACCCAATTCTAAGAGTTGAGTGCACACTGCATGATAATTTTACACACAGGATAACAATTCCTGCATAAATAATAGTCATGGTTAGTACAGATCTGTGATCACGTCACCATAACAGAAAATGTTTGAATAATGCAATCACTGCTGTAATGTAGGTTCCTGCCCAATATCATCATCCACTTCTTGTATATTTTATAAAGCTGGTGGTCTTTTTATTTAATTATTTATGTACCATTTACTTTTGCAGTTATTTGGGGGGGGGGCTCATCGCAAAAGTGAGACGACTGAAATTGCAGGACCTGCATCTCCTAACCATGAGCTGTGATACAAACAGAAAACTGAGAATTTACAGATTCACTGCTACGCTATTAAAGTGCGTTTGCAGGTAAGGCTCCTCCTGTATCCTAAAGATAGCAGTATTCCCCACACAACTGACATTTTTATACACTTTCAAAAAGACTGTTGTACCTTGGGGGGGGGGGTGGAGCCAAGGTTCTGCAAACTCAGACTTTGCATGCATTTACTCCATTTGTACTTGCTGATCTGAAGATTGCAATTACTGCCCTTGGAATTTCAACAGGCACTCGTTTGTTTGTTTTATTATAAAATGTAATCCATAGTCTGAAGGTCTGTGTCATTATAAGTTTTTATCTTAGTATTTGAAAGTGCAGAGTAGTTTTTTGATACATACAGGTTCCACTAGTCAGTTTTACTGTTTGTGTTTCTTTGTGTAAGCTTGATTTTGAAATTCATAGTTAGTTTCCTTTCCCAAGAACATTTAGATGTACTGCGCATTATCTGTCTGCTCCAAAAAATGATAAAGCAGGCTCAGCAGTGCAAACCCTTTTATGTATATGGGCTCCCTCTACTGCCACCAACTTGAAACAACTTCCATGCATTCAGGAGGACATCCATACTTGACTGTTGAAAAAGACTAGGCCAGGGTACTGACATGGGCCTCCATCTAATATTCTACTAACATTATGATTTACTGCAGCAGTTACTCTATTTTTCAAACTAATACTGCTCTGGTGAGTATGTTTCAACAATTATACCGTGTAATTTGCAGTGTTGTGCTTGTTACTTACAAAAGTAATAAGTTACTATTACTAGTTACTTTTAAGTGAAAGTAATATGTTACTATTACTTATTACTTTTCTAAATAGTAATATATTACTATTACTAGTTACTAACTAAAGTAACTAGTTACTTTTGCATAAGTATAGTTTATCAATTCTCATGTTCAGATTTACTCACATAGTACTTGTGTGTGAGGAATACATGCTTACTGCACATGAATACGAGTGTATTAAAGTTGTATACACAGTGTTACAATAATGATGAATTGCATTTTACAGTTTATAAAGTCCCACAGGCTAGACTTTATAGTCAGAGAGTCAAAATGTAATACTTAAACCAAAGTACGCACAGCCAGCAATGTAAGACCATAACAAGTTACAACCCATCAAATTTTCAACAATGTACTTTAGGCTAATCTGCTAAAACAAATGCTGAGGATGCAAAAATGCTTACAGAAAATGTCATACAAGTTTAACAAGTCTGTCAACACAACGGCAATCAAAATATCACTTTATATAACTATTCACAATAACTACACATTTTTGTTGGCTTGAAGGAGTAACTTCTCAAAGTGTTCGTCGGTGAGTCTATTTCGTCTTGCAGTCTGCACTTGTCCACCAAGACTGAACAGGCGTTCAACAGATGCACTAGATGGCAGAGCTGTATTAGTGTTCAGAAACAGCTTCTTGACTATAGGGTGATTGTTGAGAGAAGATATTTCTCTGGAAGGGTCAGGCAGATACATGTCCATCTGAGAAGATATGCTGACATTGGCTGGCGTCGACTCTTTGAAGCTGAAGAAGCTGTCTTCAGCAGTTAATGCAGAAGCTTCAGATGACCCATGTGCAGGTTCATCCAGTTTCTGCATGGCATCAAGGAGCAGAGCCTTGCCTCTGAGTTTCTGCTCTTCAGTGTCCATTCATCGCAAGCGGAACTGTAGATGCACTGTGCTAGCCAGAATGAGCTCTTCACGCTCCAGAAGATGATTGAACCGAGCCTCAATGCCTTTAAGAAGAGCATCAACTAGCGGCACAACAAGCTTCACAGACTGCCTGACTTCGGACAACTTGTTTTTCAGGCACATAATGGTGGGGATCAGGATTCCCATGAAGCTTTTCAGCTCTGACTGCAGCATGTTCAGAGCCATTGCCAGGAGCTGCATTGCTTGCATAAACTCAGCAACAAAGGTAATTTCTGCAGGCCTGAAGATGACAATTCCAATCTGTTCACATATCTCATTCAGCAAGCTTTCACCCTGAGTTGCAATCAGGTGAATTCTCTCCATTGCATAGAAAGTGGGATTCCATCGTGTTGCATTGGGAATAATCAGTGATAAATAACACTTATTTTGAGCCAGTTCAGCAGCTTGGTTGCTATGACTAGTCTTGGTCCAAGAAGCATAGTATTTGGCCATGGTGCTTTGCACAATCTTTTTATACTATGCATCATTAGAAGCAGATTCAGCATCTTGCATGGCAACTAGATTCAATGTGTGTGCTACACATCTCAGATGGGGAGGCAGTGAATAGGTGTTCTTGTTTTGCCCTGACTGACTCAGCATGGCTGTCACTCTGTTGTAAATCACTTCACCATCATCATCCTCATCTTGGGACAGAATGCTTGTAGTCTCAGATCTCTCAGATTCTGAGAAGACAGTGAAAGCCTTTACAAAATTGCTGCCATTCTCAGTAATTGTTGCACACACCTTTTTGTCTATCTTGTACTTGATAGGTATGCTCTCAAGTGTTGATGCTATGAGATCATATGTATGCCTTCCCTGTAATCTGCAGCATGACAAAGCAGCTGACTTCCTTTGAAGTGTGTCACAGTCGATTCAGTGGGTGGTGACACCAAAGAAACTACGATTCTGATAGGTCCAAATGTCAGCAATAGTGTGCTGCATACTATCAACATTCATGCTAGAAGAAGCTGCAAGCATGTTCTTATCATTCATAAGCATATTTGTGTACTTTTCTATATGATCATATATCTGCCAAATCTCTGTGTTTTTGCTTAAAGTTAAATCACTGTCTCAAAGCAAAATCTTTCTCACTGCATCATTATTAACACCACACACAAGCTTGTCTTTTATCAACTCATCTCTCAGATCACCAAATCTGCATGTTTTTGACTTGTTTCTCAAGTCAGTTATATTTGCTGCAAAAGTTTCACCAGGCTTTTGATCTCTTGTGTAAAATAGTGCCTTTCCACTATAATATTCGTTTGAGGGTTGCACATTTCTCTAAATTTATGTTTTAAGCACTCAGAGTCTTCCCGCATTTCAGCCTGTATCACAAAATGGCAGTGTTCCCCCTTCACTGCATAAACAACAGGTGCATACACAAATGAATGTTCTCTCTCAGTGGCTTCTGAACCAGCTAAATTGAGCAGAATAAATGCTTTTGTATGTGCATCTTTATCAGAAAAAGCAGCCTGTATGAAAATATATTCTTGCTCAAACACTCTCCAGTTTTCAGCAATATTATTATCAAACACAAGCGGATCAGGTCTGTGAAATCCCTCTGCCATTCCAAATGTGTCAAACCCACACCAGGTACTTGTAATTATATTCAGCTGTACAACAGACTCTGAAATAACTGTACTCTTTGAAAAAACTGTACTGTAATGATGCACACACTGCCAACACTTTGCACACTTCAGATACTTTGAATAGCTTAAGTAATGTGAAAAAGTAGTACATTGTGAAAAATACAGTTTTCTCTTTTTTGAACATTTTATATGATTCTGATATTGTTTCAAATGTTTTCATAATTATTTCAAGTACTTTTTTCAGTATTTTGCAATTTTGAACATTTTGTTTATTCAGTAATTTTTTTGCAATGCTTTGCTTTATATTCATTGAGGAAAAATAATTTAAATGAGTTTAAGAACATGGAAATATTTTCTGACCTGTTTATGAGTCGTTTGCAGTAGTTTGAGCCACTCTTGTATATTCTTCCATTTCTGACTGTGCACCTCATGGTTTTAAAAAATTTTGGCTTCGGATCCCATTCTGAGAACATGTCGCTCATCTTGTGTATTCAAATAAGATGACAAGGCTTGGGTGTTCATTTAAGATATTTATTACACACAAACGCATCAGGATGGATGACTGGAACATAAAACTTAAGCTAACTGACTGACTACTATACACATACATGCTTTCACTTCAGCTGCTTACACAAAATGGCACTCTGCTTGCACATGCTCAGTACTTTCTGTGCATGTGCCCATGAACTACAGTGGCTTTAAAAGTACAACACACACACACTATGATCTACAGTCCCTGTGTTTGAGTGGGTTTCCTCAGGGTGTTCCGGTTTCCTCCCACACTCCCAAGACATGCTGCAGGTGGATTAGACATTCTAAATTTGCTTTAGGTGTGAGTGTGTGCATGCATGTGCCTTCTGAAGAAGGTTGAACGCTGGGCTGGCAACTCAACAATGAAAAAATCCACTGCCACTTGTTCTGCAGACTGATGATCCCTAACGGGCACAGACAAAAGGAGAAGAAGACTAGTCTTTATAGCTAGAGAGTCACAGATAATAATTAAACCAAACCAGCCAACAGCACAAGACCTATAAAAACCTATCACATTTTGTCTGTTTTCAGCAACTAAAAATCAGAACATGAAAAGAATTTTAAATAGAACATAAAATATTGTCAGGACAAAGGCGGATTGATCATAAATCCACTTGAAGCGTTCTGCTTGGTGCAGTGGGTTGGGGCATCAGGTGTTCAACTGATGAGTGATGAGTTTGATTCCTACTGATGGTGGTATGAAGAACCAATGCCATTTATTATACTGTAAAGTAAGGATATGATCTCTGGCAAGCTAGAATTTCCAGTGTTAGGGGATGTTTTAGTGGGTGCGAGTCCCACAGTACCAGGCAGGGCTGGAGTCTGGTCATCATTACCTTTCACCTCCGTGCAGTGTTAAAAAAAAATAAGTAAATTTTGCTCCAGACTAATACTAATGATCTATTATGAATGCTATGTGCTATGAGTTGTGCCAACATTATGTTGTAATTTTTTATCTAAATTGCCACTTCAAAGTGTCTATTGCCTCCTAACATCTGATTATTATTCATACTATATAGGGGCCCCAAAGTTTTAGAAGACTATATCACCCATGTTGAGAACCACTGGTTTAAGCAAAAGTAACTCAAAAGTAACTCACATTTAAGCTACTAGTTACTAAAAAAAGTAATATATTACTAGTTACTATTTTGAAAAAGTAACTAGTTATATTACTAGTTACTAGAAATTGTTATATATTATTTATTGTAATAGATTAGTCCCATCACTGGTAATTTGGATATTATATCCCTCTGGTTTGAAAAATACACAATTCATTAACATAGGAGGCTTGAATACAGACTGATGAATTTACAGGAGGACACTTTTTGTTGGATAATATTTGTGTCCAATACTCCAACATGTAAAATATGCATGGATTAGAGGACAGTTTTGACTGGGAAATTTTTCATTCCAGCATCCTGTTCTTGATGTATAAATACAGCCATAGATATACTGGTTACCTGCTTGGGCAAAAAGTACATTTCTAGTTTGTTTACAAATTGGAAAAGTACATTTTTGACCTTTCATGGCAATCATTTTGTGGTAAACACCTCATATGTTGACATCAACAGAACAAACAAAAATGATCAGATTAAAATGTAAAAAGAAAGTAAACTGGTTGTAATATCTTATACAAAAATACTATGATACCATTAATGTGCTTGTAGAAAGGTATCCTAGACTTTTCAGATATGTTTGTGCAGTTTGCATAAGAACATACATTCACAGCTTATGGAACAATTTTGATGTGAAGTCTGCTCCCATCCAGAACCTTAGTAATAAATATACAGAAGAGGCTAAATGGATAGATCCAGATGCTATGATTCCACACAACTTGACAGGCAGAGCAAAGAGTTAATAAAATTGTCTGCAGAGTGTGCAGTTTAGTGTAACAGAATTAATGTTAACCTGCTATTTGCCAGTGCCTGTTTTTGGATACAATCATCATTCATTGTGATTTATGTTATAGGATGATAGGCCATTATAAGACTTTTTTTCTGAGATGCTGTGTCTCGTAATGCCCCAGGATTCTACATTTTAACCTAGAAGATCCAACATATTAAGTATTACTATTTACCTACTGGAGTGTGCTGTAACCAAATGCATGTACTATTGGCAATCACTGTCATACCTCTCAACTGTCCCTGATTTTCAGGGACGTCCCTGATTTTGACTCAAATTTTAGCTCTGTCCCTCTTTATCCCTCCTAAAACTAGTGACTGTTGGAGAAAAGGTGGTGAATTGCACTTGATGAATAATGACAATAATTAAGAGTTATAGACTTCTTTTACTTCAGAAAATGTGTATTAATTCATATGCTCTGATTCTGTCAATGTTTCAAGTTAATAGCACTAATATTTTAAAAGTGCCCCTGATTTTTTTGTGACTTGTCCCCGATTCTGTTGAAATTTGTCCCCGATTGGTTGAAAGGTTTGATCACTGTGATAAGATTATTTGGCTCAAACTTCTGTACTGACTAGGCCATATTTCCTTTTTAAATGCCATTTATGTAGTCATATTATGTGAGGTTCATAAATCAGTTTGTTATGGAAATGTTTTGCCTGTTTGCTGGGGCTGTGAGTGTGTGTAATCATGTTTCATCAAAAATACCTTGCACATCTCTGTGTTGCTATTTCAATGTCCTCTTATATATATATATATATATTTTTTTTAATTTCAGATTCTGCTATCAGTTTTAACTCCGCAACGTTTTCTTGGGAACGGGATGAGGAACCTGCTATTAAAGAGTAAGCATGCAGCCTTGTAGGAATCTTACCTCTTTTCTAGAGGCAAAATCCAAATTTAAGAGAGTTCTGTACTATATTGTTAGCCTACCTCTCCTATGGTTCTACTAAGCTGAATGACATTTTCAGGTAAATCTGCTCATAAAATTCCATAGTCACACTGCTGTTCAGAGTCATTACCACCTCTGACCTGATTCAGAATAATGGCCAGCATTATTACATGTTTTCCCATTTTAATTTATATTTGCTGATAGTCTTACCGATTCTCTGGGGGCTTTATTGTATGCACGTACGAGCTACATTAATTCCAGCTTAGTGCATGCACTGAATACAGGTGAGGATATTCCATTTTAATGGGATGGTACCTATCAACTTCCCCTAGAGAACTTAATGAAACAGTATGTGTAGAGTTGTAGCTTTATCTTGATTAGCCAAATCAGATATTATTACTACACGACTTTTATATTTTTGGTATTATGTATTATCTGACATTGTCTTAATTCACAAGTGTAGTAAATGGCTACCGCTGGACTGCTCTCCTACAACTTATAGCTTTTAATATTGTTGTGCTTGTTTGTTGCTGAACATCTACAGCTGTTACTGCTCTAAGGAGCATCACTGCATTGTACCCCTCAAAGAACTCATCCTAGAAGTCTGCTGCCTGCCTTTGCACAGTGGTACAACCTGATATTGCCTATTAAGGGACTTGATGGACTTTTGTAGAATTTTTACAGTTTCTTAGTTAAACATGGCTCTGTGACAATAACCCAGATGATCTGAGTTTATATAGTGTCTCGACTGATGGGAGAGGTGGGCAGGGGAGGGTTAGAATGTGTGGCTGATGCCAGATCACCTATCCAGGGGGGAAGGAGTGGCACCTTTCGGTTGGTTGATGACCATCATGCAAATGCAGTCTTGTGTGGCACTAAATAGCTGAGACCAAGGATATGGGCTTGAGAATTCTAAACTGGTGAGAGTGGCTATCATTAGGCTGTTACTGCAAGCATGCACATGCATAAGGAAAGTGTAGGCTATCCTTCAGTGATGTGGCTACTCATGTCAGCCATCAGGAGCAGGTTTAGTGACTTCACAGAAATGCTCTCATTGCTGGGATGCTGAAACCCACTTCTATGGCTGTCAAGATGATGGGCCTCCCTCAGCCATCTCTCACCTTTGTACTGGGAACTGATACGGAAGGCTTAAAGGTCAGCATGCTCAGTGGTAAAATGTACACAACTTTTGTAATGGATTGTCTGTCAGTACTCGATTTAGGTAACGTGTTTCTTTATGGAGGTCTCAACATCTATGATGAGTTCAGAACGCTTGTCCATTCTGTTTTTTTTTTTTTTTTTTTAATAGTAATGGCATTTTATTATCCTTTGATATCTTTCCCCTTCTGAGATCTGGTTCATCTCCACTTTTCTTAGCCCAGAGGACAAAGATTTTGCTGCAAGTACGTGTATGTGTCACGGTACATTACTCTTGAAATATATGCCTTAAACATTTCGAATTTACAAGGTCATGCTTGTTGTCTTACTTACTGTAATGCCTGTTTTACATTGGGGGAAATGCAACAATGTATTTGCCATTTGATGTCCTACCGCTCTGAAGCAGTTGAAGTCAGTTTGTAACCCGTTTATTCAGTTGTTTGCAAGCGATGTGAAACTTCCAAAGGTAATTGAAACAATGTGTTATTTTAACTATATTTGCCTCTGCAATTAAATAATACCTCTATATCTGTAATCATGGATTTACTCTGGACTTCATTTCTGGCTTCCATTTAATGACTTAGTAGCCTGCAGATCCTTTGAATCTGAATGGGAATGACGTCAAGACAGAGTTAAGCACTGGAACAAGTGCTAAACCATTTATCATTCAGTGCCTGGCACTTTAATGTGACCTTCAAACTCTTTGGACTGGTGTCAATAAGTCTGTGTGATGCTACTAAAGATATTGGAATAGTTTTTTTTTGTAGTTGTAATACCGTTAGCTACTTGTAAAAGGTGTACTTTGTTCAGTTTTTCTTTATAGGTTCATAGGTGGTTACTAGACTATTGACCTAAAAGTCATTTTAAGTCTAGGCAATTTTGCCCCATATTTACCAAGATATTGCTGATACATGTCATTTGTCAATGCATTCCCATTTTAATATTCTTGGAATTGTAAATAGCTGGCCTGTTTCTGTCTATGCCCTAGCTCTTTAAATTGATGTGCACTTGTGATAATGAAATGATGAAACATGCTGTTTTTTTATTTGAATCTATTCCTATTTGGCTGAAGCCAGACAGAATTTTTACTGTTTCTTTACTTGTTACTTTCATTACTACAGTCGTGGTATATTGGGTCTACTTCCGTAGACTGAAATGCCACAATACTGAAATTTAAAACTCCCAAAACAAAAGACTGAACTTTCACATGAGTGAAACTTCAAATTACCGACTTTCAGAACACTGAACATTTGGAATGCCAACAGTTTGAGGTGACCAGAATGGGAGATCTGCCCAGATTTGTTATATTTAATTTGTAGGGGGTTTGGGGGGGTGCAGGAGGCATAGCTCCCCTGCATAAACATTTTGGTCGGATTAAATTTTTTATTAATTTTAACATACCCTACTGAATAGTCATGTCAGTGCCATGTCGTGTTAGGGTGTTGTTTGGGTTTTCTGTTTTTATTAGTGGGCAGGTTTCTTGATTGGGTATAATTGCCAGTATTGTTTTTATTTATTTATTTTTTTATGTTTGCTGTGCTTTTTTTGTTTGTTTATTATTTAGATTTTGGTATGTTTATGGGCGAGTTGTTTTTATTTCAGGAAGTGATTGGTAGTTGTTCATTGCACTGTGGGTGGTAACAAATAAACATTTTGAAATATATCCTGTTATGCTTTATGGAGTTTGTTTTAAGGTGTGGCTTGCTTACATTTGTATTGTGAAGTTGTTGGGTAAATAATAGTCTGGCTTTTGCAGTTTCAGGTTTATGCCTTTTCGGGTATGTGGTCTTGGTGTTTTGAATGTTGGTAATGTGGCATTTCGGTCTACTAAAGTAGACCAGTTCTATATAGTATTGCAGTTCCTTATAGAAAAGGACTTTGCCACAGTTTCAGTTTTTACATTTTTGTCATGATTCGGGTTTTACTATTCACTACAGCAGAATATTTAGACAAATCGTATATAATCCACTAAAAGTTTGTCTCAAGACTTTCTTTAATAAATTGGAGCTAGGAATAGCTGTTGTTGTGTCTTTCAGCTTTTCCCGGTTAGGGGTCGCCACAGCGGAACTCAGGTCCGCTAATGATTGGCAGTTGATTTTTACATACCAAGTTGCCAGCCCTGAAGCACAACCTTCAACGAAGGAACGCCCATTCACGCATGTCTCCACGCAGAAGACGCTCTAGCTGAGAGTTGAACCAGACAGCATCTTACTGTGAGGCAACAACTAACCCCCTGAAATCAAAATCACATCTGCATGTTTTGCATTCTTTAAAGTTATCAAAATTCTATTCATCGGTTAGATTACCTTAGAGTAATTGATAGGCAATATACTTCACTCATGTAATGATAAACAAGGACTTAACCTCACATTAAGTTCACAGCAGTACATTGTTGTTTTCAGAATAATATATAACAAGTAAAATCTAATAACTTTTAAAGCATCAAAATTATGCTAGAAACCAGATCCCAGAGACAGCCAATAAAAACCAGAGGAAACTTTATTGTATAAAAAAATCAATATTGAGCGTTTTTGTCAAGTGTAACCATGACTTTATCAGAATACAAACAAATCAAATCAATGCAATGCTCACATTTAAATACTTCCTCTCCCAGTCACATGATTAATCAAGACCAATCAAAGCCCCAGGTACAAAGTCATTTGCATCAAGTACAAATTCACAAAATAAGTTTGTTAAAGAAACCATGCACTTAAGAAAAAAAGCCAGACTTCACATAATCCAGAAAAAAATGTTACACATCATATGAACGTAACCTTAAAACACTAGCCAGTGATAGTACATCATTCAAGCCTAGTAATGTTTGAGCATTTAATATAATTTGCCATTTAAGTTCACATAACTCAAGCAAATCATCCCAAGGTACCTCTCTACTATTCTTTGTGACAGTATCTAACCCAAAAAATAAAAACCTGTAGAAAATGTTGATAAATGTCTAAACAAAGCATTAGAATCCTTTTGTTTTTTATATCCAAAAAATGTTCATATATTCTATCACAAAGATTTTTTTTGTTTTTTCCTACATAGAAACTGTCACACTCTTGACATTTGGCTAGTTACACTATAAGCAGTATTGCAATTGCAATAGAAATCAGAGAAAATATTCAACCCATTAATCATCACATAGTCTTTCTCTAGTATATGTCTGCATTGAGTGCAAAAAACACACATGAATGTGCCCCTTTTTCTGGGTTATGTGAAGTCTTTTTTTTTTTTTTTTTTTTTTAAGTGTATGTTTCTTTAGCAAACTTGTTTTGTGGACTCATACTTTATGCAAATGACTTTGTAACTGGGGGGCATTGATTGGTCTTTATTAATAATGTGACTGGGAGAGGAAGTATTTAAATGTGAGCATTGCACTGATTTGATTTTTTTTGTATTCTGATGAAGTCGTGGTTACACTCGATGAAAACGCTCAGTATTGTTTTTTATACAATAAAGTTTCCTGTGGTTTTTACTGGCGGTCCATAGGATCTGGTTTCTAGCTTCATTTTGGAGTTTTTCAAGGTTCTTAGCTTTTAAAGCATTTTTTCTCTTTGGAGGGACACTATTTCACATGCTGTTTGACAGTGCTGAAAACATTTTACTGGCTTTCAAAAGCATTCCACCCCTACACTTTTTTTCTTTAACTGCTAGTAGATGGAGCAAGTGAAGTTTCATGATCTACAAAGAATTATGATTAGGTTTCAATGAACATTATATTCTCTCAACATAGATGCCAAGATTCACCTCTCAAACTTTGTCCTTGTGGTGCATTTCTTGAAATGTGTATCTCAAATACATAAGTTGGTTATGATCGGAGGTTGGATCATAATCCTGCATGCGATTCTAAACACAAAGTGTATTTCTGTAGCATGATGCACTATTTTCCTGAAGTGCCAAACACTATCTAGTGCACAAATACCTTTGTAAATTCTATATCCAGTCCCATAATTCAACATTCCAGGTGCTTGAGATAATGAACATTCACTGAAACAACTTCACAAAACTGCAGTCAGATGAACGACGATTCAGCAAGATGGTCATCCTCATAAAATATTAGGCAAACTAAAGCAATAAATGATCTTCCAAAAGTTAACAGATAAAAAATATTTAACTGCAGCTGCTGATAAAGCAACTTTTATTAACTGGATAGGTATTGGATAGCAGCTTCCACACGTGGTGCTACACCACTATACAAACACACACACAGTGTTGGTGGTCTTGACAAAATGATTTCTAACTGATGGTTGTTACTTGGAGAATGGTACAGTAATCATGGCTGAATTAGTCGCTAAACTCAGTTAGTTAATGCCACCTGATTTCTATTGTACAAGTAAAAGGATCTAACTCTGCCTACTTTGAGAAATGACTTTTTGTGGAGGGTGAATTGTTTAGCTAGAATATGGATTATGGGCTTTGTTCCCACAATGAAGAAGGAATGCTCATGGAGTAGCCATGGAGAGACCTGGACATTTGCCTAAAAGGTAATTCCTTTGGGTTATGCACAGGAGAGATTCTGCATAAAACATTTGTCTGTGGTAAAGATAACTCCTGTTTCTTACTGAAGCAGACAAAATTATTCAACTTTCAGCTGAGAATAGTTGTTAGCTCTTATTTTCCATGGATTTCTGGACTTTGACAAAAGGTATTCTGAACCAGACAAAAGCATAATTTCTGACCCTGTTATGTGCATGAGGCAGTAATACACATCTGTAAATGACCCATAATCCTAAATGTGTAGTATATTCATTTACACCCTTTGTTATTTCATTTTATTGTGCCTTATTCTTGCAGAACTAACAACACAACATTGCAAATCAAATGACTATCTCTAGCCCAATTCAATGATGTGATCATCTGTTTTTTCTTTTTTCCTTGGGCAGTATTACACTCGACATTAGGCCAGGCAAACTAGTAGCTGTGGTTGGTGCAGTTGGTTCAGGAAAATCTTCTCTGATATCAGCACTGCTTGGAGAGATGGAGCACATTAAGGGTTACATAAATATTAAGGTATGTAAAGCCAAGCACAACTTTGTAATTGCTAACATATAAGCACACTGTTGTATCTGCAATGAAATATATACAAATAAGTTGAATTTTTTTTTATTAATTTTTGCACTACTGCCTAGCAAATCTGTACTCCTTGGGCACTCATCTATTACCTGACATACATGTGTTCCTCCATGATGGCAAGAGTGGGCCTCATGCTTTACGTAATATGTTAGTTTATTTGGTATTACAATATTCAAATGCATACCAAGTGTTTTACATAATAGAGACAAATAAAACAAACAAATATTTTATGCTAGTGCTTACTGGGACCATTTCTTTTCTTGCCCCATGACATTATTACTGTCCCCTAATGTATGACATAGAATGATGTCTTTGTAGAAATGTGCATGCTTTCACCTACCTGTCCATCTGTGGGCATCTAGCTTTATCCTCACTGTTTTTGCAATATGCTGTGACACCTGCTTTTCACAAAGTGGCTGATGAGTACACAAAAGCATTGCTTTCCCACATGGAGAGAAGACACATGGCCACCATGCAACTAGTCCCTCCTCTTCCATAGCCTATTCTGTTGCATCTGAACAAGCATTTATTATGATAAATACATACAAAAGGATGATACAGGTAAAACTGTTTTCCAGAATTAATACCACCCAGAATACCTGGGCTCCTATTAGAAGACCGAAGACGCATTCTTTCGAATGCATCTTGGTCGAACTTAAAAGACTGAAATGGCAAAATATCGAAGCGGCTTTTAAGTAAATTATTCCCAAGGGAAAGAATTTGCTTGGCCGCTTCATTACTTTGTTGTTTTCTGCACTGTAGTGCAGTCTCAGAGTTGGTATATTTAAGTATGGGAGTGTAGGGGGTGAAGCCCCCCACTTAATGTAATGTTTAAACTGTTTTGTTTTTTTATTTTTTTTTGTTGGAACAGCGATTATTTTTTTCCAAGGGAAAAAAAAAAATCGCTGTTCTGACAGTTTGATGTTGTAAGCTTTTGCTTACATAGGGTCGCTTAATCACCGTTCGCTTTTTTAAACATTCGGTGATCTAATATAGACCCGAATACCTCAGAGTGTTCCATTACTCCTCACTAATGACCAACATGTTGGGTATTATTACTTGCTTGTGTGTTGCATGCTGCTTGATACAGAGTGTGTTTGTGTGTGTGTGTGTGTGTGTGTGTGTGTGTGTGTGTGTGCACGCACGCGAGCGCATGTATACATATATGTATGGGTACCTCGCTCTATGTTCATTTGATCAATGAAGTGAACTGCAGGTTCCATTTCTGAGAATGTTTGTTTTATGTTATGTTCGTTTTGCCAAATGTCCAGTTTACTGACAGGAGTAAGTGGATTTATATTACAGTAATCAAGTAGAACAAGGTATTAAACACTTGAAGATAGACAACAGTATATGGCTAAACTTATATTTGTGGAAGAATATAACATTAATTAGGAAGTAAAGAAGGGAGAATCACCTAGGCAAGTAGTGCATACACTACTAATGCTAATGGAGGGCCTTACTCCCTTGAACCATTTTAGTAATGCATACTAACCCTAACCCTAATCTTATATCTTATTTTAGAAAAAAAACTTTCCATAACACTACTAGTACACAAGACAGCTCAGACACACACTACATAGAAAACATACCCACCTCTTAGCTAGCCCTTACTCTAATCCTAACTACATACCCACCTCTTAGCTAGCCCTTACTCTAATCCTAACTACATACCCACCTCTTAGCTAGCCCTTACTCTAATCCTAACTACATACCCACCTCTTAGCTAGCCCTTACTCTAATCCTAACTACATACCCACCTCTTAGCTAGCCCTTACTCTAATCCTAACTACATACCCACCTCTTAGCTAGCCCTTACTCTAATCCTAACTACATACCCACCTCTTAGCTAGCCCTTACTCTAATCCTAACTACATACCCACCTCTTAGCTTGCCCTTACTCTAATCCTAACTACATACCCACCTCTTAGCTAGCCCTTACTCTAATCCTAACTACATACCCACCTCTTAGCTAGCCCTTACTCTAATCCTAACTACATACCCACCTCTTAGCTAGCCCTTACTCAATGTCCATCACACTCTCAGACAGGCAGTAGGAGAGACTATTAGCTTTGGTGGACTGCCAAAGGAAGGATAGCAGGTCACTACTAGCCATATGCCAAAAAGCAGTGTATTTGTTGAACATCAGTGGATGTGGGGTGATCAAAGGACAGTACATTGACAGCATAGCTTTCCAGATCTCTAACTATGGGATCAATTTTCAGGGGAATGTTGCAATGTGACAGTTACAAGGGGAGTCATGCTTGCTGAAGGAAAGGATTATGCACTTCTTGGCATTTAGTCTTAGTCCATGATTTTGACAAAGAGCTATTTGTTTAGGACAGGCCCTCTTTGAGGGGAGTTTATGATGGCACCATGTTTGCAGTCATCTGCAAACTTGGTCAGCTACAAACCCTTAACATTAACCCCCAAAAAAACATCTTAATTAAATTTACACATATGACAAAGGCAATATTACATTTATATAGATGAAAAACATACAAAATATCACTTTAGTTACAAACATTTTACATCACAGACACCATTGAAACAACTATAGTTTTAAACATTATACATGACTTATAAATCTTCCAGTCATTGTTAGCTAAGCATTATATGTTGTTGAGTCTTTTGGCTTTTCCTGGTTAGGGGTCGCCACAGAGGAACCTCTTAAACCTTGTTCCTGAACTGCATATATTGTTCCCACAAATCCCAATTTTTCCTATGTAGTTTGCTCCTTCTCTTTTCTAAAGATCCCAATTCCAGTTGTTTTTGCTCTGTTAATATATTCACTACTTCTAGTAAAGTTGGTCTAGACTTTGATTTTCATTTTCTAGTAATTGTTTATTTGGCAGTCACCATAATTAGACTCAGCAAAGCTTTACTATGTCTATGCAGTTCCGATTCTGTAGCATAACTCAAAAAAATCATCTCCCCAGTCAATCCAATCTACTCACCCAGCACCTCCGACAGAGCAGTCTGCAGGGAATCTCATAAGTCAGCCAGCTCATCACACTTCCAAAAAATATGTGCCCAGCTATCTCTTTCTTGCCTGACATACCTCCAATATTTGCTATCCACCTGAGGAAAAATTGTTTGGAGTCTACTTGGGGTATAAAAATAGCTATGTAAACACTTCAGGCAAAGATCCTAAATCTTCTAGACTTTGTTGCATATTTGGGAGATATACATATATATCCCCCCTAATTGTCTCTTTGTGAATTGCTTATCCAGTCTCTCTTCCCAATCCTTTCTAAGTTCCTCTGATTGATCCTTATAATTATAATGCAATATTTTATATGTTTTACTAATTATTCCTTTTTTAATAGCAGCTTCTGTTCTAGATTCTGTTAAAATTTCTGCCAGTGCTGGGTTTTTAATTTAGGAGCCCCCTATTTCTTTCTCCTTGCCTATACTCTGATATCAATCCTTGATAGGAAGGCAATCTATAACCTGCAGTCCAAAAAAATTTTGATCTCTTCCCATTCTATTATATTTCCCTTTCTACCTATTTGCTCCCAATACCTTGGTTCCTTTGCCAGTTTTCTCCAATAAATTCCAGCCCCCTCTTGTCTATGAGACATATAAATGACCACAGTCACCTATCAGCAAAATTTCTTTTCACCATTCTCATGCTGGTTTGATTCTTAGAATACTCCCTGCTATTTTATGAATATAATACTCTGTATGATTTTGGTTTTTCTCCTTAAGAGACTGCATTCAAAATCCCATTCTCTCCTTATATCTTGAGCTTCCTCCCTGTGTCAGCATCATTCCTTTCCACTTTGAATTATAGTTTTCTGCTTGTGCTATGTATAAGAGCCTTACCTGTGTTGCTCTAAAATACACCCTCAAATTAAGTAATCCTATTCCACGTTGTTCTATTGGTTGAAGCAGCTTATTCCACTTGACCCTTGCTGTCTTCCCTTCCTCAAAGAAGTATGTGAAGGAAGACGTGCTCAAGGACTGAACTCTTGGGTACACTGCTAGTCACCAGTCTTTTGGAGGAGGTACAGCCACCTGCATTAACCTCCTGGGTACTGGATTCTATTTGTGAGCCAGTATGTTGTTTGAGTTACATATAGATTGACATTTAGCGGGAACAGTTTATGTACAATATTTGGATGTGGGATGGTACTGAATGCCTTTGCAAGGTCTATATATCTGGTGTGCACTGTTATGCACTCATTCTTTCCTTCAGTAACTTTTTTGAAGAAGTTAACCAGGTTAAGAAAGCAGGATCTTCCCTTAATCAATCTGAACTGGATTAAGTTGACGGTTTGAAGATTACCCATATATCCTTATATATATATATATATATATATATATATATATATATATATATATATATATATATATATATTAATGCCATAATGATTATTTCCGTATCCATACAGATGAGATTGGTCAGGCTTATGTGTATAATTAAGTGGTTCCATTGAAGTCTCATCTTTGTGCAATGGAATGACTGTTGCTTTTCTCTGTTCATCTGGCATGAAGCCTGTTTTGATGTTGATGTAGCTTCTGGAGGGGATCAGACGAGCCATACTTTTCAGGCTGACCAGTAAGCAGCCTGATATGTTTTCTAGACAAACAGATGTAGTGTTCTTTCCCTTAGATATTGCATAAAGAACTTATTCTTAGAAAATATGAGGAGAGGGTGTAGGTGTGGGCATGCGATCTGAGAATATGGGAGGGGTGAAGTTTGACTTTAGTTTGTCTGCTAGTAGATGGACTATTTCTTCAAGGTCTGGTTATGTGAATCATTTACTACTAGCTCTATGCCATGCTGGGCATTAGTTCTAAGATTTATAAAATAATTACAGAAGGCTTTGTGGTTATCCTTCATCTGGGTGGCTATTTTTAACTTTTGTCTTGCTTTGGTTATTTTGATCATGGTTTGTAGTTCCTTGTTAAGTTTAGCAAGAGCATTTTGGCATCTTGAGAGCTAGATTTATTTTTCCTTGCTGTTAGTTTGTTTGTGTTTAAGTTACACCACAGGAGGTTATTTAATTTTTTTTATTTCTGAGAGGGACAGATGCATAAAATGTCTGTCTAGGATTCCGCATAAGCAGTGGTATCAAGATGGAAGGCACTGTTGAAGTTAGCCATGTGATCACTCAGTTTTCGTAGATTAGCCTTTTCATAATCTCACATAAATGCTCTTTTTAAATCAGTGGACAGTATCCCCTTAATCTTTCTCCATGTTTGTTTCAACATCTCCTTTGTCACAAACAAGTGTTAGAGTGTTGTAAACGTTTGTGAACTCATGTTAAATTTGTGCCAGGAATTCATATTTGCCAACATATTCCACCAGTTTTGTATATAATCTGTTTCCACTAATGACAAGACAGTACCTTCTAAGATTATGGGATAAACTCCCCCTCACATTAAGAAATCATCAGTCATTAACTTCATTCAAAAAATACCTTGTTATATACATGAGAATTAGAAAATATCATGGGGGTTATGACTGTCAAGCCTCATGTAGGCTAGTAAGTCATAAGGTTAAGAACTGAACCTATGGATCTACAAATGTTGCTAGACTTAAAGAGGTGAGCAGCAGGTTGAAATTCCTGAACTGAGCTAGGAGAGGTAACCTTAGGTGTATGAATGACTGTTTAAGATTGAGACCATGCTTGATGCAAGAGGGAAAATTCTACACTTTTCCCTAAGTAAAGATTATTTAGAGGAAAGCAATTTAGTCACAACAGGAGAGAGCGCATGAATCTAGAGGTCTGGGCACTAGTGTATATCAGTTTTTCAAGGAAGAACTTTCTTGGGTTATGGCTCAGGATCGAGTTTCTGTAAGACCAACAGAAGTTAAGACAGGATTGTACACAGAGGTAAGGTAGCTGACAAGCTTAGTCCAGATGTATGCTTTTGAGTCCTTTGGTTTCTCCTTGCATACAGTATGACTTTGAACTAATCATCTAAGCAGGCAGTCTTGCTCGGTCACTTCTGAAAAAAGGCACCTGTGTGTGATGGGTTTTCTTGACTAGCAAATGAACAAAATGAGAACAGGAAAAGCTGGTTAGTCACTCTGAAAGCAGATATGTGAGTAATTGCCTAACATAACATGTTCAACCTGCTACACCATCTCTCTGTATGACTTAGACCTTGTAAATGTAAAAAACGTTAATGACTGTGTGGAGGAACTGCATTAGTTGTATATCAGTGTCAGTATTAGCATCTACCTAATTTTAATTCAAACTACTTTTACTCTAAGTATAACTATCATCACTCATATATAAAGACACTTTTTTTCACTTGAGCAAACTATCTTACTAGCTGTAATTTTCAGGCTATGTTTGAAATGGCTGCACTGGGATCAATCCATTATCCTGGTCAACAAACAAAACAAATACATTTTAGAAATTACTATAGGGACAGTGACTGAATACAGTCAAAAGAATTAGCAGTGTGTTTTTGTTATGATCAAACTATTTCCATGTATTCTGTTTATTATGATTTTTTTTTAATTTTCAGCAAGTTTCACACTGAAAAAGCATATAAATCCTGTCTTTGACAAACCATATCAATCACATCTAATGTTAACTTAACTGATGTGTTTTGCATATTTTTCTGTTATTTGAATTTTGTATTTACTGGAACAGATCTTGTAAACCTTACCTACTGTCTGCTTCAATTGTATATTTTGTGGCTAATTTTCCTATGCTGTAACTGAAATGTATTTTGTTTATGGCTGCAGAGTGCCTTTTAACTAAAGCCATCTAACTGACAAATAAAAGCTTTGCAAAACAAAAATATTTGCTTTTACTGTTGCTCAGCAGTTCAAAAGGTATTTCTGAGGGTACACACAAGCCCGAATTCTTCTAACAGGTGTTGGCATACATATTTAAATATATTCAGTAATAATCATATTTCTTTAGGGCTGCTGATTGTCAGTTTACTTTATATTACTTAAAAGCAATATCAGACGGGCAGTGGTTTTCCTTTATATCTACAGTTCTCATCAATGTGCTAGATGGCAGCTTATTGTTTTTTGTGTTTGCTATTTCAAGAACTGCTGTAATTTTCATTGTGATAGTTAACCCTTACATACAACATTCACTTAACATTGACAATTTTCAGGGTTCATTTGCCTATGTACCTCAGCAAGCCTGGATTCAGAATGCTACCCTGCAGGACAACATACTCTTTGGTTCAGAACAGGAAGATATTCGGTATCCGAAAATCATAGAGGCTTGTGCTCTATTACCAGACTTAGAACTGTTACCTGGAGGTGATAAGACTGAAATTGGAGAGAAGGTACAGTCATAAATAAGTGTATTACATTATGTGATGTTATAACATTTTATCTGATGTACCATAAAACTTTAGTGTATAGAGAATTGTGAAAAGTGTTTGAGAAAATGTACAGCTTTGGTGTGAAATCCATGTCATTTCACTTTGCTAGTGCAGCTCTGGGGGGATAATTTTCTTTATGAAGAATGTCTGTCTTTGTAGATATGGATTGTTGAGCTTGCAAATTACTCAAATCTAATTTCACCAGATGGACAAAAAGCAGGATCTATAAAAAGGACAAGTAGGAGTCCTTATCAATGGTAGCAGTTCATAAGTCACAAAGGAAAGCTCTGATATAATACTAAAAACATGCAAGGAGAAATATCTTTTTTGTTAAGACATTGTCATAGATGGTGATGCTTTTGTACATATTAGCGGTGTGTATTAATATTAAAAGACACCAGCCAATAGCATAACAATCCACATGAGCCATTTACAACTATCACAATATAGCTTTACTTTTTTCCTGGAAACTTCTGTCTTCCAGTGTCCTAGTAGTCACATAACCATTCTATAATGAAGAATAATGCGTATTAATACTACCTAGAAAGAAAATAAACACAAGTACCTTAATATGAATGGCAATATTCTCATGGTTACTTCATTTTTACTTATTTCAGTCATGCTGAAATTTGTATTAATAATTTTATTGCCACATCCATTTTCGGATACATGTTTTATGCTATCCTATGAAGGGGTGCATGGGAGCTGAGCCTATCCCAGAATGCACTTAGCATAATGCATAGAATCAATCTAGCTAAAGAGATACACAGACAATGTGTCTTTGGGGTGCATGAGGATACTACATTCTTCAGTGAAAATTCACATATCAATCCAAGTAAAACATGGGGACTGTGCAGAAGGTACCTCAGGAAATTATCCAGAAAAAAGAAAACTTGTGGGATAGCAATGCCACCTATTGAACCATTGCACCACATGTAAAGACTGAAATGTACTGCTTAACAAACTGTCAGGTTACATCACAGTGACAGCTGTAACATTGCATCTCACTAGTACAGGTATTTGTGAAAGTTAAACAAAAGTGTCTACAGATCTCTGTATGACTATCCATTCATCTCAGAATGACTTATATTGAAGTTGTATCCTTTAGGTACCACCTCTTCTTGGTAATCTGTGCATCAAAAACAGAGACACAGTATTATTAAAATTATACCACAGGTGTTGCATGCCTGTCATACAACCCCTTTCCACCCCACAACCAGTTAAATTAACTTAGGTTATACATGAACATTTATGTTGTCGATGGAAAAGAAATTCTCATTTGCAACAAAATGACTGCACTTAAACTGGAGGAAGAATTTACCCTTTTAGTTTTACTTCCACGTTTATGCTAAGTCTACAGTAATTATGAAGCAATCTGAAAACACTGCTATAAGGGAAAGTTTAGAATGAAATACTGTATTTACACTACTAGAGATAAATATAACAAAAGTAAGCTGATATGCTCACGCTCTCTGTTAAAATTATCGACAGTCTTACCCAGATACATCTCCATAATCTCATGTAGGTTACTGGAAACATTTCTTCTATAATAATAACAATTCAAGCTCTCTCCTTCAGCGTATAACATATAGACTATGCAGTAGCATAGCTAGGGCGAGTGAAGGGGGCAACTGCCCTGGGAATGATCAGCTGATCCTGATCTGTAATGCAAAGCCGGTATTGCATTTGTGGTCAATGTAGCGGGTTGCTACAGTTTAACAGTAAAAAAAGAAAGAACTCTTTTTTTTTTTTTTTTTAACTAAACCTGAGTGCAGGCAGGGTGTACAGTATAACAACTGTTTGCTACAGTTTAAAACATTTTTTTTTTTTTACTAAATAATAAGCAAAGAAGCTCTCTGTGCAGACAGAATATAAACTGTAGCAAATGTCTGCAAGAGTTTAAAAGACAACTTTTTTCAATAGAATGTGTGTAATCAGGGTCAAAGACAGGGAACAGACTGGGGTAAGGGGGTGGTGTCATGCCTCTGGCCACCTGATATGTGTGCCAGTAGAAAGAACAAAGTTTTTTTTTCCTATGGAGGAGCTTGGAGTATGCAGATCTGACTCTAATAAGCCAATGGCTACAATGTAGCCATTGGTTTATTAAAATATTTTATGTTTTTACTCTTCAGTGTAAGAGCGGGGGGTGTTACACTTGAGCTGTTCTGGTTCGTGGAAAAGGCACACGGCAGTGGTTGTGTGAGCTGTGCTTTGGGACTATATACGATTTAAAGTACTGGGACAAACAATTTCAGATGGTATCTGTGACTGCGGTTACATTAAAAACAGGAGAATCATCACAAACAGAAAAGCATAACCCTGCAGGTTACGTGCATTCAGAAAACTGTCACCTATTCACCTATCAAATTATGTGCTTTAACTTTCCACTGTATTGAAACTGGGTTTGGTCGTACCCTAACACTTAAAAGTCAAAAAATAAATTGTTCTCAGTAGTTAATGCAGGCTCCCATGGAGGTAAGTGTTTGGAGATGAAATTTTGTAAACTGGCCTGCTAGAGGCTCACAGATGTCTACTAGGATAACAACCACTGGTGCCTTTTAAACCTAGCCATGTATCCCAAATCTCTGGCAACTTCTGGAACCCTTGGTAGTGTAAGTGGGAGCTTAGGAGATGAAACATTTGCTATCAGAGGCTTAGGAGATGCACCATTTTAAGCTGTCTGTGTCCATTAGAGACATAAATGCCAAAGTAGGGATGAATTTTTGGTTCCGTATCCAGGTGTTCAAGTTAGATTTGAGGTTTAAGTCTTTAGAATGGGTTTGTTTGTTTTGCAGAAATGAAGGTATTTCATAAAAGTGGGGTCTGAAGATTCCTTGTATACCAGGCATATATCTTCCCCCCTCATCTGCCTGTAGGAGACAGAATGCAGGGATAGAACTTTGAGAAAGATACTATTTACACCCCGTATTCTTTAAGTGAGGAGCCTCTGCGGACATTTTAATTATTAGATGTGCCTTGTTAGGTACATACCAAAGGGTCAATTATATTTTGTACAGTAAACCACAGCATTATCAAATGCAGACAGCACAATGACGAGTCCTCTCAATAGGTCTGTATGGGCTTTAATCAAACAGCTGTTGGTTTGAGCCCATATAAGGAATTTATGCACAGTATACGGATTTTTTTATCTGATTTACTATTGGGGGTGGGGTGGGGTTAAATCTGTGACTGCCGGCATGGAATTACATCTGACATCAAATAAAAAAATTGAAGGTTCCATTCCTGCCATAGCCATCAGTACAATGTTATGGTTGCCCATGTGGTCTAATAATTAAGTACATGTTTGACTGTAATCCATATCACATTAGAAATGACATGCTGGTTTATCATTCATATTTGTATTTATTTGGCTTCTCCGCCTGTAAAAAATGTTTATTTTTGATTATTTGTGTTTTGCATTTTTGTTCTTTGCCACTTTAGATTAGATTTTTTTATTTAGTGACACACAGCGAGTATTAGCTTATCATTTGTCCAGAGGTCACTGTTGGGGATCACCTCACTTCACGGACAGACATCCCCCTTTCTAGAAAACAATGCCATTACAGGTATGGTGACCTGAAGGGGCAAAAGAAAGACCAATTGGGTACTTCGATTTAAGAGATATAGGAAAGAAGGCCAGAGTTCTACTGTAAGTACTCCTATTGGCTAGGAAGCTAACATATAATGATGAATATATATTCTAAACTTCATTAGCTTGACATGAAAAAAATCATCCACAGAAGGTGGAAAAAAAACATTAAAAGCCTAATTGTGCATGATCTGAGATAGAACAACAGACCATGCCAAAAAAAAAACTTGTTTCTTTTGCTGTAGGGCAAGCCTCCCTGCATGCTGTACCCACTGCTACTTAAATATTTTAACTCTGAGATCGCACTATACCAGGGAAATGGCATATTCCCCAACCTGGGTACTGTAGTGATTTTAAACAGCTGTTGACCATCTGCTTTGTCAAACAGTGTGTGTCAACAAAACAGATGTCAAGTTTATTACTAGTCGACCAGCACTAATGATCCTGCATGCGTGTGCGTCTCTGGACTTTTAGTAATTCTTCAGAGCTTATAAAAAAATAGTGTAATTATTTGTGTGCTAACAAACTGCTTCAAAGGTGTGACGTCCCTGCTCTGGGCCAGTAATCAAGGAGCCTCAATCCTCACCATGGACACCGGTGAGGGACATTCACTTGGAACAAAGATAGATACACACAGTATTCCAGATGCAGCTCTCTGCAACAAGCACATTTTCCCTTAAGAGCACAAATGGAGCACACTCCAGACCTGGGGCTAGACTTCCTCTCAAGGCCACAAGTAAGTCATCACCTTTCTCTCTGCAGAAACCAGTGCTGTGTGTCCCTGTTCCAAGTAGATGACACACACACATTAAGATTTGATTTTCACACACACACACACACACACACACACACACACACACACACACACACACACACACACACACACACACACACACACACACACACACCTGGGAAAGGCTGGCACAGATCTACCAGGTATGCCCTCCTCTGCCCAGACTATAATGTAGAGTCACTGCCACCAGCCAGCTGCTTTAAGGTTATTACAAGGCTACTCAATTATACTGAGTGAAATTAATACAAATACCAATGGTAATGCTGACCAAACAGCAAGAATTTCAGGAGAAAGTGTCACCTAATAAATACAAGAACTTTCAAAGGTTAAAATATTCTCTAAGACAACAGCCACAATGAAAAGTTTAAATATATTTAATAATAAATAATAAAAGAACAAGCAAATACTAAATATCTATTTACAGTAAACACCAGAGTTTCAACACAGGAAATATTAAAAATAACATAGACAGATAGATTCACGCAGATACAGAAAAACAGTACTTAACTAATCTCACTACATTTCCCTGACTGATCTAAAGAATTACTATTCCCTGGTTACTTAATAAAGTAAGGAAAGATGAAGTGGGTGAGTGATCGTTCTTTGTCAGGTTTCAAAAACAAACTGCCCTGAGACTTCTATCTCATCGAGTATTAAAATATTTCAGTGCTGGATTACAGAATGACATCACATAAATCTGATCATCTGACTTCTGGTTCCCACAGTACCCCCTTTACTAGAAACTGAACCAGAATCTAGCACACATGTCATAATCACACACACAAAGCTTTGATAAGATGTGTTATAGCATCTGGAAGCTAACTATAAAACCATTTCAAAAATGTCTACCCTTCCAGGGTAGCAATTAGTTCAACCCTAAGGACAATACAGTAGGATTCCTAGTCCTAGTTTTCATGGACATTTTGTCTCTGGCTGCAATCAGAACAGTAAGATGCAATCTTTATGGCATAAACCAGGTAATTTAATTTCAGACTATTTTTCAAAAATAGCTGTACTGAGATTAACCTCTTCTCTTCCAATATCCTCTGTTAAACTATATTCTTTTCAACAGTTACAATACAGTCTGACAAACAGGTGTATTTCTTTTCTGTCCAGCAGGACCCACTGTTGCCACATTTTTAACACAAGCAGCTTTACACATACATTTTCAACACAAGTACCTGTACAAATCAGTTTGGCATACAGATATGATTCTTTACAAAACTCCAGCTAGCTATGCTGGCATATATGTTACACATTCACTGCCCTACTTCTCCTGGCATAGCTGGCAATACCTGATATCATCACAATAGGGATAACATTTTATCACATATATTTTTGAACTATTGCCTGAGTTACTTATTTCTGCATTAAATTACACCAGTTTTGTTACACTTTGACAGATGTGGCACTTCAATAATTCATGATGTGGATGCTATTACCTTTGCTGGATTAACATGGTCATAAATCAATTTGTCTGGTGATGGTTTTAATCATTTGAATGTATTTGGGATTTCCAGAATATTCTGCAAGTTCTTCAAATGCTACATACAGGGACACTACACATCTCATAGGGGTAGGAAATTATTGAAGTACATGTTGTTCATTGGGTTTGCATTAATGCAAAATGCAATCCTCAAGACCCTAATCAATTATGTATATTTTCTTAGGTATGCCTAATGATTAAAACATTATTTATCTATCCATCCATCCTATGTTGGTGGGTTTAATCCTATTAGGCTAGTGGCCTCTTTATGAGAGAACCTATGTGGTATTTATACAACTATGGGAAATTTGGCCATGGCATTAAGGAACATCTCATCTGAAGTACCACACACTCCAGAATGCAGATGCCCCCCACCTGGTACACAGTAGTGTCAGCAAACCAGTCACCTGGACTGGGAATATAACTCACAGCCTTCTGGTCTTCCAACACAAGTGAAGCTACCTAATTGATCTACTGATACTGCTCATTACAATATCATATTTGTAGGGGAAGGAAGTAGTGATGGACCTTGGGGTTAGCCATATTAATTCATAAAAAATGCAACATGGGAATACCCTACCTTATGACAGGATAAAAAGAACATATTGGGGATGTCAAAATACCTTTAGGGTATGCCAAATATTAGTGCTTGCACTACTTTGAAGTTACTAATGACCTATTTTTATCAGGTGGAAAGAAAGGAAAACAAGATAATGAAACAGTTCTTGGTGCCTAACTATTTAGGAACATGTTATTAAAACTGACATACAGACATTTTGTGGGACACCTGGCATAGATTTTTAATATTGTTCTTATACAGTTAAATTGCTGGTATAACAGGTTTTGCATTAAAGCATTTTCTGAACAATATGAAGTCTGATACTCATGTCTGTCATTATTTGATAACAGCAATCAAAAACAATGTCAGAAAACCACAGAGTTTAGGAGGATCGGGCTAAAAATGAAACAAAATTGGAGACAGATGTTAACTACGCTGTTTGCAAGTATATGTCTGTACACAAACAAATGCATGACAAGCAAATACAGCCACTTGTATGACTGTGTACATCTTAAAAGTTTGCTTGAGATCAGATGAATGCATAAATTATACAAGTAATGGTCTAGTAATGTACTTCAGCTTGCGGCTGTTAGATTCACAGAGGACAACCACTGCAACACAGACCCATTCAACTACTTCGCTTAAGATTCATGAAGACCCAAATTCAGGAACAAATTACAAAACTGGTAATGTACAAGCGTTGTATTTTTACTCGAGCTATAACTGACGCCAGGGCCAGTCCACTATGCTCACCCTTGCTATGCTCGGGCTCACTCTGCTCCCTACCCTGACCTCATTCTCACCCACCCCCATTTCACTTAGACTTATTTTTCCATTATCTCCTCCTACCAATTCCACCCATCCAATTGGACATTCCAGGAAATCACTTTCAATTTACTTTACTCCTCCCATCCCCTAGATTCACTAATTAACCTTCACATGTTCACTCTTTTCTCTCCCCCTCATATCTAACACTATCCTCTCAAACTCCTCCAACTTATAACATTCTTTCACAGTCTTCTAAACTAACCATCTCCACTTTCTATGTCAATTACCACTAACATACAATTTCTCACCCCGTCTCTCTCTCCCTGTATCTACTACTGCCGCTAACAGCATTTCACATACCCTTCAAATATAACAAACCTACATCTATCACTTCTTTACAAACACCACTTCTTACCACCTTCTCTTGCCTATCCTCTAGCCTATATCCAACCTACACCATCCTATACTACAAATTAAAAACCTTGCCATACAAAAAAAGCACCAAAACAAACCTGACTTCCCATTGCCATTATATAACAAAAAAGAATCAGCACCCCATCACCCTCCCATATATATAGGGCCCACCACCTCCCCTCTTAACCAGTTTAATCCCCTTAAAATACTAAACTTCACCACACTCAACCTTCAAAGTATCAGAAACAAAATCACGACTTCCATGCCTAGAGAGCACACAACCAGCCAAATATTATAGCCGATACTAAGAAATGGTTAAAACCTTTTCTATCCACAGGCTATGCCTGCTTAAGATCAGACAGACCTCTTAAAAAAAGATGGGGGAGTCACACTGATATACCTAAATAACTTTAATATAGTCCCATACGCAAAGTCTGTCCCTCAGTTTTTCACTGCCGAAATACTTATATCCCTCCTAAAAATGAACAACAAAAGTCTCTATTGTAGTCCTGTATATCCCTCCAGGCAATAACATTCCCATATTAGAAGAAACCCTAGCCCGGGTCTCAAACAGCATAAAAAATGAAACAATCATTCGAGGCAATGTGAATGTCAACTGGCTTGACAATTCACATCACCATCCCTCCACCACCATAAACCTATATAACTTTACTCAGCTAGTCACCAATATAACCAGACCCAATAAAAACAGCAACAGTGGGTCTATCCTGGATTGGAGTATGGTCTCTGATGCTAATAAAATCTCCTCTACAGGTACTCTACCCAATAGTATTAGTGACGACCTTCCTGCCTTTATAGTACATAAAAATACAGCAATGCCAAGTAAACACCAGTATAAACAATTCAGACACCTATCCCACTTTTGTCCAATCATCCTTATTGAAACTATACAACCTCAGTTGGGATGCACTGAAAACCCTTCCCCTTGACAAAGCAGTAGAGTTGTTTAACTCTACATTTCTTGGGATCTTAAACAAATTAGCACCTCTCCAACAAAAGAGAGAGAAAACTAATAATGCCAACTGGCTTACCAGACCCACGAGGCAACTCATGATTGCCAGGGATAAAGCCTGGAAATTATGGCAAAGAAATAAAAGCTCCAGTGACCTCACTCAATATAAGAACTCCAAAATAAAGCAAAGCATCTAGTAATCCATAACAAAAAAGGATACTACCTTAGTCTACAAAGTCATTACAAGTATAACCCCCAAAAATCCTGGAGCTCCATAAATTCCTTACTCAAACCAGGCTCCAATAACAATCCATGCCCCTCCCCAGATAAGACACCTACCAAAATTGCCTTACTCTTTAACTTATATTTCATAAATGCTATCACCAGTCTCACCACCAACTTTCCTTAAGTCAACCTAGCTCCTGAAAACTCACCATCCAATACTTAATAGCTCACCCTCCCTGTTTTTCTCTCTCACCTATTCCTACAGCTACCATTAAAAAACTATTTCTAAAACTCAAACCTGGCACTAATGCCATGATAACCTACCTCCTGAATTCTTTCAATTAGCAGCTAATTCTATCACATATCCCATGCGCATTCTTCAACAGATCAGTCCAGGAGTCCTACATACCCACACGGTGGAAAAAAGCATATGTTCTTCCTCTCCACAAAGGTGGAAACAATACAGATATTACCAACTTTTGACCTGTCGCCATTCTCTCACTTATTTCTAAGATCCTAGAAAAATGCATCCATGCACAACTTCTAAATCACCTGCTAAACAACCAAATTTTCTCTCCCACTCAACATGGCTGTAGGCCTGGTCACAGTACTACTACAGCTGTTCTTTCCTTCTTCAACACAGTAAACTGTACCAGAGATACTGGAAAAATGGTCTCTTCTCTCTTTCTAGATCTCTCCAAGGCTTTTCTCCCATCCCCTTCTTCTCACCAAACTGTCTAACTTAGGCATCGCTTCCTCTACCCTAAAATGGATCTCAATCTATCTTACAAATCTGCAACAATCAAGTAAGTGGCAACAATATTTCTCTCCGTTCCTCAACACAGCTGTGCATCAAGGATCTATACTAGGGCCTCTGTTGTTCAGTATCCTCATCAACAGCTTCCACACTACCCTCAATCAAGGTACTGTCATCCAATACTCAGAGGATTCAACTATCATCTGTACCGCCAACTCTGCATCACAACTACAACAACTCACCCTAAGTGCCCCATTGCCACTGAAACTTGGATGACAAATAATCATCTTGCCCTAAACCACCAAAAAACTAAACTCATGTTATTTACCCCCCCCCCAAAAATCTCACTGAGAAAGGACATATTCACTATCTTCTCTCAAAACAACACTGTCACTGAGGTTGTCCCAGGCACAAAACTACTAGGTGGCATCATAGATGAAAACCTAACATTTGACCACCATATTCGCAGTAAAATAAAAAAACTCAGCAAAAAATTGGCACACTGTACAGACACAAATACTTCCTCAACCTCCCCACTAAACTGCCCCTGGCCACTTCCTTTCTGCTACCTTCCTTATTATATGGTGCCCCTCTATTTACCAAAATCCAGTCTTCCCTTAAATCCAAGTTTGACTCACGCTATAATAAAATTGCAAAATTTGTGACCAGTGCAAAGTACTCATCCCACAATTGTGCCTCACTACTCCTATTAAACTGGCTAGATCTTCCATACTATCTTACATATCTATAACTAACCACTGAACATAAACTCATACTCAAACTATCAAACTGTCCTGCCTTTCTTCCCTACTCATTCAATGCAGTCCAATCCAAATAGACCAATTTGGTCCAAAAGTCAAATGCTCCTGAACGCTGAAAAGCCCAGTCTTTCTGCCAGTCAGATGCTCTACTCCTTTACTATGTGCAAGCTATGGAATACCCTCCCACCATCTTTCAGGGCTACCAGTAATCCACCCCTCTTTAAACATTCCCTGAAATAACACTTTGTCTCTCTCTAAGGCACTACACTTGTGCCAAACCTGAACTTCCCACGTGATAATACCTAAAATCCTCATTAAACATTTCTTTGTATAATTTCTCTCTGTCATTCTGCCTTTCACTAGCTTTAGCTTATGACTTCATCTGGCTCTTTTTGGCTCAGCTTCATGCAAGTTTACAATTTCTTTTAGGCAAGTATGCACAACATGCTCTAAGAGTCCATCATCAAAGATATAACCAACTAAACCAAGCTTTAGCAACTTTTGCCAAACACCCTACCTTTACACAGTAACCTCATAATGTCTCTGACTATTATTTAGCTCATGTAACTGCTTCTACAATGTTTGCACTACTATATTCATTATGATAAACTACTTCCTGGACATAGTTTATACTGATGTTCTGACATATATATTGATATGATTTATTGTGTTGATATTTGTATTGATTTATTAGTGTACTGTATTGATATGTGTGTATCTATGTATTTGATTTTATGCATTGTTCATTTCAATGCTGGAGCAGTTATTCCCGGGCCTCCACTGAAAATGGGCTCATTACGGCTCAGTGGACCATCCCGGTAAACAAACACAAATAAAATAAATGTTTTCTAAAGTATATGAAGTCTGAAAATCACTTGTCTTCCATTATTTAATGATTGCAATCCACATTTTCCCAGAAAACCTAAGAGTTTAAGAACAGACCAAAATGTCTCCCAACCCTTTTGCTTAAGGATTCCAGACAAAGCCAAAAATAAAGGAGGTCTGGCAGTTGGCACAGAGAATTAAGACTGTGAACTGTAGTTCCTTTGCACAAAGCTTGAGGCACTCAGTTCTCATTTGTCTGCTGTGTGACCTTAAGTCACTTAATGAAACAGTGCTTGGGATCAACTGGGAATTTAGGCTAGTCTCCTCAATGGTCCTCTGGGCAGCAAGCCTAGTAACTGCCTATGAACTTCTGACTAAGACCCAAAAATGAGCAACTTTTAAATATTACTCTAATTCACTTTTAAAATTAATAGAAGAACAGGTGTTGCCTCAGCATTATATTTTCTGAAGAATAAATTTAAAACATAATGACTGGTATTATTGACTAGCTGGCTGTAATCCTCAGTGATTTACGATAAAATTAGTTTTTTTTTTGTTTTTTTAAGACAGACATTGCAAAAATATAACCCAGACTCAGGGATGCTCTGCAAAACTGAAAACTGGGAAGAGCTGACAAACAGAGTTATGACCCTGCCTGATCTCTCGCACGCACACACACACAGACATACACACACACACACACACACACACACACACACACACACACACACACACACACACACACACACTGAATACAGTTCTGTTACTGACCAGATCATACCTCTCAACCTCTTAGTGCAAGAAATCTGGACAAAGCAAAGTAGAGTGACAGAGACCCCAAAATAGGGACAGATTTTAAATATTGTTCTTATAAATAAGAAAGTTGCTAGAGTAACAGGGTTTGTCCATTTTGTGAAGGATTTGAAGTCTGAAACTAAAATGTATGACATTATTTGGTGACCTCAGTCCAAGATCATACCAGTGATTTGGTAAAAAATCACAATGAGGAACAGACCAAAAATATGAGAGAAAAATCTGGACAGTTAAGAGGTATGTACCAGATCCTTACTATGCGTCAGCAGATTTTCAGCACTATGCCCCACAGCAGGGTTGTGATAGTGAAGAAAAGAGTGCATTCAGACAGCAGTTTCAGGACCTACTAGATTAACCAGGACAGCATGAATTGGTGTTGATAATGGGTGACTTGAATGCACATATCAGGACAGCTAGGGAAGGATATGAGGACTGCCTGGGTCCACATGGGTGGGGCAACAAGAATAAACACATGGTTCAGAAAAACAGTCACAAGATCATATACAAGAGTAGACAATGTGCAACTCAGGTAGACGTCCTCCTAATAAAGGAAGGGTATTGGGGTAAAATCAATGACTGCAAAGTCATCCCCAGTGAAACAGCCATCCCACTGCATAAACCACTGGTTGCCACAATCATCTGCAAACAGTGGTCAAACCAGGATCTAAGGTCAACAGAGACCAGGTTGAAGACCTGGAAGTTGACTGGAGTGAAAGTACAACGGTTCAAGGAATTACTCAGGGCTCTAGCATCACATGAAGAGGAGGAAATTGGTGGAGTTGAAGAAGAAGAATGGCAGTGCCTCAAAACAACATGTGTGAGGGCTGCAGAACAGATACATGGCTGAATGAACCAGGTATGGAAATAAGCTACATAAGGAAAACTGGTGGTGGAATGCTTAAGTCCAGGGATTCATCAAAAGAAGGAAGGAGTGCAGGAATTAGTGGGAGATAGAAAAGACTGACCAGGTTAGGAAGGAATACTGGTTGGCTAACAAGGCAGCTAAGAAAGGAGTTGCAACAGCAAATAATAGAGCATTGGAGGCACTCTACCAGCTTCTGTAAAGTGACTCAGTAAGTGGCACAAAGAAACTATATCAGGTTGCAAGGCAAAGGCAGAAAGATAAAGAAGATAGTCAGATACCCTTCATCAGGGATGCCAGTAAAACCGTGCTCACCAGTCCACAGGACATCAAAGGCAGATGGAAGGAGTACTTCCATCAGCTTCTGAAGGAAGAACACCCCACAAGAAGCTGTACTACCCCAGACATGGCCTACAATGAAAAAAGAGGAGGAGCCTACTCTAGAAGAAGTAAGAACAACACTAAGGAAAATGAATTCAGGAAAAGCAGCAGGCTGAGATAAAGTCACAGCAGATTTGATAAAAATGCTAGGTGAGATAGTCGAGAAATGGATCCTGTGGGTACTCATAGCAGTGTGGAGAGAAAGGTGTATCCCAGATGACTGGAGAATAAGCATAGTAGTGCAAGTATACAAAAACAAAGAGGACATCCACAACTGTGGGCAGTACAGAGACATCAAACTCCTGTCACATTGCATGAAAGTCCTGGAGAGAGTGATTGATAATTAGATATGCAGAGCAATAGAATGTAAGATAGGAAGTAAGCAGTTCAGAGTTAGATCAGGATACAACACAAATAACATAATGTTTGTAGTGAGACATACAGTTGAGAAGAAGCTAGAGATGAGGAAAGAATCCAACTGGGCGTTCCTAGACTTTGAGAAAGTATATGACAAGGTCCCAAGAAAGTTGATTTGGGCAGTACTGCAGTGGTTCAAATTCCCAGAAACATTGGTAGAATTAGTGCAGGCTATGTACAAGAACCCAATGACTCAAGTATGAACAGTGTTTGGCCTCACAGGTGGGTTCGCAGTGGGAGTGGGTGTGCACCAGAGTTCAGCTCTGATCCCACTGCTGTTCATACTGGTGATGGACTGCATTAGCAAAGTGGTCAGAGGGGAGGGATCATCAAAGTTGCTATATGCAGACAACGTGGCATTACAGGCAGACTTTGAGCAAGAATTTCATCAAAGGATAGGGGGATGGAATGCAAAACTGAACACACACTGGATGAAACTAAGCAAATATATGATAGTAGTAATGATAGCAAATTGCAGAAATCAGAAGCAGCTGAGAACTGAGATAGAAGGGAAGAGAGTGGAACAGGTAAATAGCTTCACGTATCTGGGAGGGGTGGTTGAGGAGAAGGGAAGTCTGAATGAAGTGGTCAAAGTTAGAATCAGAGGGGCTGCAGCCAACTGACATCAAGTCTCAATTGTAGTCTATGATAGAAGAATACCAAAGAAGTTGAAAAGTAAGGTGTAGAAGACAGTGGTGTGATCAGTACTACTGTATGGTACAGAAACCTTGGCAATAAAGGCAGAGCAGATGAGAAAGCTAGAGGTGATGGCAATGAAGTGCCTGAGAAGAGTGGTAGGATGCACACTGTGGGACAGATGAAGAAATGAGGATATAAAAACAGAAGCCAAAGTAGAAAAAAATCAAAGATAACAGATTATGGTGGTTTGGATACATTGTGCAGAAAAGCAGAAGACAATCTGGTGAAGACGATTTGGGACAGACAGGAGGAATGTAAGAGGAAACAAGGACATCCAGCAAAGAAGTGGATGGATTGTGTGAAAGAAGATCTGCGACAGACAGGCTTGAGTGACAAAGAAGGCAGGAGTGTGGCACTTAATCAAAAGAGATGTTGACAGCACAATACCCTGACTCATGTAAAAAATGGGAAAAAGGGGGCTGATGGTGATCAGCCCTGATTCCTGTGTCCACATCATATGAACTGAGCTAAATTCTTATGTATCTTTCTAAGCTTTTGTTGACTTAGTTTCTTTTTAGTGTACTGAATTTAACTTGCTCTCATTGACCAAGCTATCTTTGCAGATAAAACCATTTATCACATAAACCTTGGGATCTTACTGCTTAAGTGGTTGTAAAATAAGTAAATTATAGTATTTACTTGGCAATGTATACTTCATGACATAATGGCCAAGCAGCTTCATTTCTGGGTAGCCTGAAATGCTACCTCATTATTTGTATAGTGAGAGATGTTTTTGACTTATTTTTTTAAATATCCCCTTTCCTGCACAACCTGGCTCAATGGCACCTCTAACTGCACCAAACTAAATCGAGGATAGAAGAGCTTGACCATCTCTAGGCTGTGTGAGAGTCCTATTGCCCAATCTTTTCTGGTAGGGTAGCTTTTAAAGGGAAGTACTTTTTGTCACACTGAATTCCCTTTGATTTACTGTGCAACTGCTCTCAGCAGCATGGTGCAACACCTAGTGCTCCCATGTGATGTCACCATGTAGAGAGTCAGACCCCCCCCCCCCACCAAAGGACAGGCAAGCTAGCAATGACCTCTCACTCCCATCTTCCCCAACTAGGTCCTACAGGCACCCAAGACAATATTTGAACTCTGGTCACCAGTAATGTAGTCCAGGCTTTGTTCTCATATGCCACAGAGATAGCCAACCTGAGACATATGCTTCATTCTTAAGATGTGATATCATCACCAACTCTTAGTGGCATTAAACTCAGTTTGTACACTTGCTATAGCTGAAAACAGTCAGTGATTTTTTTTTATTACTGTATATGAACTATTATATATGATGCTAAATACATCCAGTTCAAAATGTAATAGCTATCATGTTCAGTATGGCATACAGTGATATAGCAAGATATAGTACTGTACAATATGGTACGATACAGTGCTTTTTGTTGGGGAACTGCACACTGTGGTACAGTATGTCACGGAACAGAACTAGATGGTATGGTATAGCATGGCATGCTATGGTATGCATTCATGATATGGTATAATATGGTACTCTACAGAATATAGTATTCATTGTTAAAGAATGATTTGATATTGTATGTTATGGTAGAACTTTGTGGTATGGTATGTCATGGCTTGCCTTTGTGTACTATTGTATGGCATATGTAAAGCATGATATAACATACTACCAGGTTATGATATGGTATTATGTAGCATAATAATAATATAAATTCTTTCGCTGCATAATGATGCAACTATGATACTACAGCAGTGTTACAAAAAGTGAAGAAAATGCTAATGTTTTTGTGCCAACAGGGTATAAACTTGAGTGGAGGCCAGAAGCAGCGTGTGAGCCTAGCCAGGGCCATATACAGTAATGCAGACATCTATATTTTAGATGATCCTCTTTCTGCAGTTGATGCCCATGTTGGAAAACACATTTTTGAGAAAGTGATAAGTTCAAATGGTCTACTAAAAAACAAGGTAAGGAATACGTGGAAGCTGATTAAGTGTGGTGCTTCTCTGTTACTAGTGCTATATTTCTGCATCTTTCTTCTGGCAGACACGAATTTTGGTGACTCATGGTGTCAGCTTCCTGCCTCGGGTAGACGAGATTGTTGTCCTGCAAAACGGACGAATTTCAGAAGTTGGGTCCTATGGAGCACTTATGGCAAAGAAAGGCGCATTTTCTGAGTTTCTCAAAACATATGCCAAACAAGAAAACAAGGACGAGGGAGATCAAACAGGTTGGCACAAAACTTTTTTGTTGTTTTATATTGAGAAATCCAGAATCTTATCGTTTATTAGTTAAAACACCCAATTCTGTAAAGTGTTACAGACATTTCTTCTGATGGAGATTTTAACAGCATTTGAAAAACACATCTGTCTGTGCTTTACTTATTCCTGTAAGAGTGCTCTTAATATGCCATTCCCTGCTATGCGGCCCTCAAGGAAAAGTACATTTTGACACAGTATAACACACTTACAGAAGACATCCCAAGTATCATGTATGAAAATTCATAAAATGTGTAATTAAACCATAAAAATACTATATCAGTGTTTCATTAGGAGATGTAGATACCTGCTGCAGATCATCCACATAATTAGTCACATTTGGCCAGCAAAGAAAGTGTAACAACAACAAGACTGAAATGAGATGTGGATACCTAAATCAGATTTCATAAAGGGATTCAAGTGCAAAGAAATATAGGTGGGAATAGTATTAAAAGAGATACAGACTAGAAGACAGAGAGAAGAATTACTTTAGTCAGCTGAAGAAGGCAATGTACGAGAGGCAGTAATGGATTATAACAGTAGATTACAGAAAAGGGAAGTGATAAAAAAACGAGTGAGGAAGGGTGGACATTCATGGGATAAGGGTGGTAAGAAATAAAGTGAAGATAATCAGAATGTGTGTGTATGTGTGTGTGTGTGTGTGTGAGAGAGAGAAAAGCTCAAATGTTGACATCTGTTTGGTTGACAGAAATGGAAGATCAACATGTGTGCTAGACTGATAATTCCTGGCTAAGGGAAATTTGCAATTTCAGAGTTTATTTAAAAGATCTAAACATAAACAGAGCCCATGACCTAAAATAGTCAATAAAATAAGACCAACAGCGTCATCTGCATACCCCGAGTCAAAATCTTAGAGCATGCAAATAAAAAAATTTTTTTTTACTTGGATTTCTTGGGGTTTTGATGTTATATTTGTCTAAGATCAGTTCTACGTTTATACTGCAGAATATGCCTTTTCCCCAAGTATTGTGGAATCTTGGAGTTTTCCACTGAAAAAGTTCTACCAAGCAAAACCACAGACTGGCAACCACTAATGAAGGAGTCCTTCAAGCATTTGAAAGGTGCTGGATTTTTTTTCTATACAACAGATAATGAGGACAAAGCATGTCAGGTTTACACTGATAAATAGTTGTGAGTCATTGTTTATTCAAATATCAGTTTGCCAAAACACTTGAATGTCCTTAAGGAGTAATTTGCATATACCCTGTGATGTCTTCATCAAGGCAGTTCCCCCTCCCCACAGGTGGAGTCTGAATGGAATTACATGTAAATGCAGAGAAATAATTTGCTTTTCATATATTTTATATATATATATATATATATATATATATATATATATATATATATAAACACATTGTATATAACATGATTATATATAAAACATCTATATGCACATATGAAAAAGAATGAATTACCCAAATATTGATATTCACAAAGTCAAGCACAAAAGTTAGTTAGCAAATGTTGACATGCAACAATACATGTGCAGACCAAAAAGTCCCCCCCCCCACCAGTAATTTATATATACACTAACTCCTATATTGCACAACATCGGGGAAAGGGCATAGTTTCTAACCGTGAGAATTAAGAGATCTTGCTCACCTATTGACCATCTGTGTAGTGGACTGAACAGATGTTGATCAAAGGGGGATTCAATTAAATTCAGGTTCCCCATATATGTGTACATGTGTGTGTGTGTGTGTGTGTGTGTGTGTGTGTGTGTGTGTCAGGGTACAAAATTGAATGTACATTTGTTTGATAAATGCAAGGGGTGGGAGAGATTGTTGAATGTTTGAAATCACAATGATATGCTTTGTCCACACAAGTACATCTTGTGTAGTGGTACTGTTATGGGAAGGGTTTTAAGGTAAGGGCGTTGGGTTAGGGTTAGCACACATTATTAACGTGGTGTCCTTATGAAAAAAGGATAGTTATTACTAATTGCATTAAGTTATCATTTAACAGCTAGGACAACGTTTTTTGGTAATTTTACTGTGCACTACTGATTTTGGACACAGCTTACTTTGCCAGCATTTAGGACCATCCTGCAATGGTTAGTGATTATTTTGTGAGAGAACTTAATTTGCTTCTGTCCTGGGCATTTTAATTACTTCTGCCTTTGTAGTAGGTTGTATACCAATTGGCTGGTTGTGCTTTCTTGTTTACTCTATATTTCTACCTTGTGTGCCTTTGCCTTCATCCACTTTACCAATCTTCCCTCTGAGGGTTTGACACCACTTGTTATATTTTTTTCCTATTGCTCAGAGTAGTCACTAAGCTTTACCAGCATTATTATGTTGCTGTAAATTGAGCATGTTCCTGCAGGGCTATTACTTGCCCTTAGTTGTACCCTGAGCAACAGTGTGCTATTAATACTGCACTATTAACATTGTGTTATTATTAATGTTGCTGCTGTACCAGTTGTGTTGCTCTGTCAAATTTATTTTCATTGATCTTACCATACTAGTTGCTTACACTTCTGGAGTTTGTAAATTACTACTACTACTATTGTAATGTCTTGTATTTATAGGAAAACTACCCTAGAACTAAAAAAATCTATTTTTTTCACTCTGTCGTTGCTTCCTGACTTATTTTAACACCTCAAAAAAAATCTGTAAGTGCTTTATTTGTAATTGAAGCCTGTTTTCCACAACATGGCTACCAATGGGGCTTGATGTATCAACATGATCTTGTTTCCGTCAACTCTTTCTCTTTCCCATAATGCTTTCTATGACTCATGCCAGGCATACGGAAGTAACTGTGAATTCCCATGCCATTGACATATAATGGGATTTGTGTGAGTCACTGTTACGTTCTTTACCTTTCGTAACAGGACTGCTTCTTTTCCGCACTAATCACCCTCATTTAAGTTTGGCTCAGACCTTGTTTTACACTATACTTAGAAGTTATCCAGCTACAGCCAGAAAAGCAAATAAATTGCAGGACTTTGTTCAGGGTTTTCTTTTTTTTTTTGCTTTGCTACATGGTATGTTTCTGAAGTATGGAGAACTGCTGTTATTCTTGTTGTGATGCCCTTTATAAGGGGCTCCCCATAAACCCTTACAGATCTAGACCTATCAGTCTAATCTAATTTTTAAGATTACAGAATGCATCATAGCTGACTTTGTAAAACATGTGACAAAGGGAGATACTGCCAGCACAGCTAATTGGAATTTTGTAAATATTTACATGTCATTTGTGAATATCAATATGATCTATATAAGATGTTTGTGTTACAACTGTATTAGAAGTGTATGTTATGTAAATCAAACTTGTTTGTACAAATGTGCTGAAAAAATTTTTTGCAAAGTGCTTGAATGTATCCACAGTGTGCCTTACTGGAATAGAACAGAAGTGTATAAGCACTATTGTAGCTGTTTAAATGTATATATAACAGTGGAAACTTGAACACAGCAGGTTAACCTCAGTCCAGCAAAATGTCAGAAAAAAATAGCTGACATTAAATTACTTTATGGCAGCAAGAGACAGAATGTTTATAATAGGGAGATCTCTGTGTTGTCTTTATGGAGAAATAATTACTAGGCTTGAGATGTGGAGGGATATAATTATTTTATGACTTCCAGCATCTGCCAAAGATTTGAGGTCTATGTATTTTCACAGGCAGATGCTAAATACTGATAGCTTCCAGCAGTGGGGGTTTCACCTGGGATAGAGTCAGATGACAAGAAATTATGTCATTCTGCAAGCTATCCCAGCAGTAATATTTGAGATATTAATTTGAGGAGTCTCTGTGAAAGACAGATAATTCTGTATTCTGTCTTTGACCTGACAATTGCAAGATCCACAGCTGCATTGCTCTGATGAAGTAAGTTTCTAGGGAACAATTATCTTAGATATAGTCAGAAATTTAGCAAAGCTTAGTTTAGATATTTTTTATTTATTTATTTGAGACTGTCCTGCAATGTTGTTTTAAATATTTCCTGTGATTTTGAACTCTGATGTCACTGTGAATATATACTGAGTATTTTCTTGTTCTTTTTTTATTTATTATTAAATATAATTAAACCTTTCATTGTGGCTGATCTGTGTAGAGATATTTAAGTTTTGAGAGTACTTGCATATTTATTTGGTGACACTGTGGGCCACTCCTAATAGCCTTGCTCTTGGTCAAACTACAATTTGTATTAATATTAATAGTACACAGTAAGATTGGACACCCTTTGTTAAGGGCCTTAAAGCAGCTGATAAGGAGTTGGCTGGTGGCAGTGATAACTATCTTACAGTCTGGGCAAAAGGAGGCATAGGTAGTAAACTTGTGCTAGCCTTTCCCAGGTGTGTGTGTGTGTGTGTGTGTGTGTGTGTGTGTGTGTGTGTGTGTGTGTGTGTGTGTGTGTGTGTGTGTGTGTGTGTGTGTGTGTAAATCAAACCTCAAAGAGTGTGTATGCCTGTTACTTGAGCAGGGACACAAAGCACTGTTTGGACAAAGAGGGTGCTGGAGGTCTTGGCTTGGCTGCTCAGCTGAGATCTCAACTCTATAACTGTGCCAGTGGGGAGTCCTACTGGGGATCTGCAGAAAGAGGGAGAAACCAGCCCTGGACTGACTGTGGTCTGTGTGTGCTCTTAAGGGAAATTGCACTTGTTGCATCTGGCATTACTGTGTGTGTACCTTGTCATCCTCTCAGTGTACATCCCCACTGTTGTAAGCGATGAAGATTGAGATTTCTTCATTACTGGTCCAGTGGTGGGTGTCACAAAACCCATCATCAAAAATCTCATATCTAGACATTCTGCAGTTTGGTTTTGCTTAAGGGAGATCATGTCCAGTTAACTGAGAAAACTTCTTTTGAGAAGGCCACAGAGTCTGTTTACAGTAGTCACTCTCACCATACAACTTATGCTGATAGGCTATGGCAATTGAAACCATTCCCCTTTCTGGCATTGTAAATAAGCTAACACACCTAAATGTAAACTCAGACATGGTAAGATGAACGGCTAACTGGCTAAATGGTAGAACCCACTTAGTTAACATAGCAGATACTACCTCAGAGAGCAAGAAAGTAAATCAGGGTGCACCACAAGGATCAGTACTGGGACCCCTCCAACTTGACATATATTTCACCAACCTCCAACCCATAAACCTGGAGCCATAGCTAGGAAAGTTTGCTGATGACTGAAGGTTGGGTCTTATTGTCAAATCAATCTTTGTTACAGTGTTGGTTGCTACAGCACTTACTAATCCCACTAACCAATCCATCCATCCACAACCCCTTTTTCCATTTTTTGCACATGGGGTTGGGGTGTCATCTCAACAGTGACAATCATCTAGAGCCAAAGTTTGCATCACTGGGTGGCTAGCCCTGCCCTGGTAGTTCTTTCACACCACACGCTTGCACCTATGGCCAATTTAGGGTGTCCAATCCACCTATTGCATGTCTTTTAAATGTGGAGGAAACCAGAGCACCCGGGGGAAACCCACGTGAACACAAGGAAGACATGCAGACTCTGTACAGAAGGCACCCCAACTGAGAATCAATGTGTTGCCAGTTTAGAGTGTCGAATATACCTATTGCATATTTTTGGAATGCTAGAGAAAACTGGGGCACACAGATGAAATCCACATGAACAGGAGGAGGACATGCAGACTCTACACAGAAGGCACCCCAACCAAGAATCAAACCGGGGAACCACTTGCTGTGAGGCAACAATGTTATCCAATGTGCCACTGTACCGCTCCAATCCCACTGATCAATGGTGTACTGAAAAGGCTAAAATTTAATGCAAAAAAGAAATTTGGTATTGTTGCATTTGACAAAAAACTCCAACTTGTATGATAACTAGCACTCCATTTCAGACTGGTATGGTAATCTGAGCTCTTGGCATCTGAGTTGACAACTCCCTCTCTTTTGACCACCATGTAGCATTAATAGTCAGGAAATCCTTCTGCTTAGTACAATTGATATCTAAAGGTATCACATCATGGTTGAAAGGGGTTATTATTCCACTGAACCCTGCTTTTATTTGGCCAGTTATACAGTACAGGGCCCCTTGTGGTATGTACCTCCTTAGACACTTTGCACAGCTAGAAAGGCTCTAGACGTTCTTAACCAAAAAGATTACTGATCCAAAAACTCTTAGCTACAAAGACAAGCTTGAAGTCCTATCACTATACTGGCCTATTACAGACTGACATGGAGATCTATGTATTGAGTTCCATTCTGTTAAGGACCCAGCCCTCCTTGATTTCTTATAGCTCCACCGATACCAGATATAAGGATTTTAATCTCCATACAACATATAAACAAAACATACTGGAAGGACAGATTTATTACCCAAAGTTTACTTCAGCTCTAGAATAAACTGACCTAATATGTTAATCAGAGTGACATCCTCACTTCCTTGAAGACTAAACTTAATGACTGGATGGGCATTCACGAGGTACATCACGAGGATGGAGAATGGCAAAGGTGCAAAATTTCTTACTTGCCTTGTAATTCTTGTGTTCCTATGAAGAGTGTAGAATAAATAATAAAGAGATGAGAAACATGAAGAGAGAAGTAATAACAGGTAAGTTTCAGCTGAGCAAAAGCAAATTACAATAACAACAGTCAGAGGGGCAAATTACATCACATGGACATTTCCTGTTATCGAAGAGAGATATTTAGTAGCATCCTTGAATTCTGACTTTTGCTACATACACCTTAAATAGTATGACAGTTTGTTCCAGTATTTGCCAAAAGAGACAGTGAACTTGTAATTATCTATTTGCTTTTAGTTGTGGAAATATCTACAACATTTCCAGGCTAAGGTCTAAGGTCAAGCAAATTATCTCCTTTGTATGAAATTAGCTAAAGAAGTGCAGACAAAAGCATATAGAATCTTATACGGTATGTCAATCAAAGTTGAATAGACAAGAACTGATGGTCAGACTCAAGGTACTTCAGATGAAATGAGGATAGCAGTTGCAGAGTCTTGGAGTTGGAGTGATGACCCACAACACAACATGCTATCCTAGAGTATGGTTGTACTACTATATTGTGAGACAGTAAATAATTGTAGTCAATAAATAGGCAGATCACAGTACCAGCTATGGAAATTGGAAAGATTTGTGTGGAGTTGTCTTTGTTTTTGATTTGTTCAGGTAACTATATTAGTCATGTAATTTGGTGGTTAACCATACAGGAAGTGAGTTTGCTTAAGCTGACAATAGTATATATTTTGGAGTGTCAGAGCTGGTTCTGAATGAGTGTTACAGATTACCCAGGTCACCTTTTGAAAAAGCATCATATAGTTAATGTCTTGCTGCCACTTGTTGCCTAAATCTTTACTATGGCAGTCTCCTGTGAATTACATAAGTACTTGTTCTCTACAATACAATTGTCTAGTTGACTTTTAAAATGTTTGAAGGTTTCTGATTCTCTAATCCTTGGGGGAAGAATGTTCCATGATCTTGGTATACTTTGGGTAATAAAACCATCTCTTTAGTTTGGTCAGTTTTTGTTTGAACAACATTCCCATTTTTTTCATCCCTACAGGTTGATCTTTAAGTGAAAGACAGAGATGCTCCCTTAACACTTCTTCTCTAGATGGCTTGAATGCTAGGCAGAATTTACCTCTCACTAACCTATAAATGATGCTGGAAAGATTTAGATGCTTTAATATTTCTTCATTCTTTAAACTTTTCAAAAATTTAATGTAATTCTTTTAGTATATCTCATTTGCATCAATTTAATAGTTACAATATTTGCCATGGATAGTAGTCAAAAGGTTCTTTCTCAATAATTGGTCTTATTACTGTTATAAATAATACCTTAAGAAAGTACAGTTGTGTAAAATCGTACCATAACAGTAGATGTCCTTCTCCTCACTGTTGCAGTATTTCTTTCTTCCAAAGACAGGCCAACATCTGGCAGTCTATCAAAGCCTTTAGTGTTTGCAGGCATCGTACATCACACATGTGCTCCCTATGTAAGGCACAGGACATAAAAGTGATGTATGGATGCACACACTTCAGAACTGAAAAACCCCAGGAGGAGTAGAATTTCCCTAGGGACCAGGAGGAACATGTGGCATCCAGAAGGAAGAAAAGGAAAAGAATCCCTGGCCAAAAGAGCAAGAAGAATAGGGCAAAGCAGAGTGAGTAGGAGGGAGGGACTGAATAATACAACAGTGAAGAGGAGGACATCTACTGGTATGCTAAGATTTTACACATCTGTACTACGGCCATCCATATTACAGTTGCAGTATTCCTTGCATAAGGGAGAGTACAAAAGCTCAAGAGGAAACTTGGGAAGAGGAAGGCACCAAAGTGCCCTCTTTAAATGCATGCAAGATAGCCCTGGCAAAGCCAGTTTTTGCTCTGGAAATAACAACCAACTTGTAGTGCTTAGTGAAGGTATGGACAGAAGTCCAAGTAGCAACCTGAAGTATGGAACTGGTATCTGATCCTTTGAAAAAGACATCAGAAGAAGTAACATCTCTGATCGAATGAACCTTTACAGAAGAGGAGAGACATTTAGCTTGAAAAGAATAACAAAAATGGAATGGTGTTAAAAATCCAGAAACAGGTGGTTTGTTTCAATACTGCCAAAGACCTGTGATGAAAGGAACAAAAAGCTGCTCAGATTTGCAAATAGCTTTAGTCTTGTCCAAATAATGTCTGAGCTGTCTACGTACATCCAAGATGTGAAGAACCTTCTCACTGGCAGACTCTGGAGAAGGAAAAAAAGGAAGGTAAATTGATAGACTGATTAAGAGGCTACTCATTCACCACCTTGGGCATAAAAGAAGGATTAGTACAAAGAGACACTCTATCCCTGTAAAAAAAATAAAAACTGAGGAACAGCCATGATAGCTTGAAGCTCAGATACTCTCTTAAATGAAGAAAAACTTAAAAGAACAACAGCCTTCCAAGTACAATGCTGTAAGGAAGCTGAAGAGCCTGAGTCAAATTTTCAACTACAAAATCGAGGTTCCAGGAAGGTAGAATAGGCTTCCTGGGAGGCTGGATATGAAGGACGCAGTTAAGAAATTGTTTGACCTCAAATCTATAGGCCAAAGGAGGAACTAAGAGTAGACAAACAGAAATTGTTGATAGGTGTGCATTAACTGAAGAATATGCCAACCCAGCATGGAGCAGATCACACAAATAAGAGAACCACAGGAACCTGCACTGAAAAGGAATCCTGTTTTTGAGAGAGAAACTAGACAAACAAATGTCTTCCATTTGGACAAATATGATTTTCTGGTAGTGGGTTTCATGGCCTCTTGCAGGACCCAAAACACATCCACAGAAAAGAGGTGTCTAAATTGATGTGTCCACCAATCCAGGAAATTATAGACCCATCAGCCTAACTAGCCTGATCTGCAAGGCCATGGAGCAGATTATCATGGACCTCATTAACAAGGGCATTGCCAACCTCCAGACACTCAATCCCACACAGTTTGGTTTCATCAAGGGAGGTCATGCCTGTTAAATTTGGTAGACTTCTTTGAGACAGTCACCAAGGCCATGGACGAGGGGAAGACAGTACACACCATCTACCTTGACCTGGCCAAAACCTCTGATACTATTTCCCACTCAGGTATAATAGATAAACTCTCTCAACTAGGCATCAATCCATATGTTACCAGATGGGTAGCAAACTGGCTCACTGATAAAACCCACCTAGTCAAAATAGGGGAAGCCACCTCAAGCAGTCGACCTGTAATGAGAAGTGTACCCCAGGGACTGGTCTTGGGACCTCTGCTGTTTGGGATATACTCTTCTGAGGTGCAGGCCTAAACCAGTGAGCTATGTCTGACCAGGTTTGCAGATGACTGCAAGCTGGGTGCTGTCATCAATTCCCCTAGAGAGGTGGACATCCTCTAGTCAGCCAAACAAATGACTGGTGCCAGAAACATGGCCTCAAACTGAATGCCAAAAAATGCATCACCATCCCCTTTGGGGAAAGTGACATCCCCACAAATTATCACATTGCTAATAAGGTCCTAAGCACGCAATCAGTTGAGAGGGACTTGGGCACCCAGGTTGATGGCAAACTAACTTTTGAGTACAATATTGCCTCAGTTGTATGGAAAGCTTTCTACATGGCCCACCTCATTAGCAAGGGTATCTCATCCAGGGACAAGGTGGTCATAACATCCACATATTCTTCCCTTATAAGACCCATTTATTGAGTATGTCACTTTCAGCATGTACCTCACAAAGCACATGCAGCAGCTGGGGAGACCACAGAGGTTCCTCCCAAGGAGAATCCAGGGCATCAAACATCTACCCTGCACAGGCTAAAAGCCCTGTCCCTCTACTAAGTCTCCTACAGATTCCTCAGAGGTGACCACTGTCTAGCATACAAAGCAATCTCAGACCCTGCCTTAATGGGACTGCTGTATATCTGCAAGTCAAGCTCCACTCGAGTAACCCACACATGTGACCACAACCTGGTCTGTGACATTTATTTATTTATTTATTTCAGTTTGATTACCGGGGAAGTCCACTGGGTCAAGAAGAACCCATTTTCAGTGGAGGCCCGGGGAGAAAATCTCCAAAATAGAATAACCAATACAAAGTTAAGAAGAATACAATGATAAATTCACACAGCAGAAAACATAATAAGATACAGTAAATTCAAATTTACAATAGAAAGTACACTCAGGACAATGTAAAATACCTATTTACAATAGAATGTAGTTACAGAAAGAACATTGAGTATGGAAATATACAATGGAATGTACACACTGCAGGAGTTCCCTGAGGAAACAGCAACATTGAAGATTTTTTTTTTAGGTTGTTAATATTTTTGTCCAAACAGAGTGGTAGGAGCATGCTAATGGCATAGCTGGAGTTCGAGTGTAAAAAGGGTGCAGGAGTAAGGGACTTAGTGTAGGGACTTAGTCAAGGGGAGTTTTGAGATTAAGTAGGGTGAAAACAAGGACATTTCCTTTTTGATGAAAGGTGCAAGAAAAGCTGGGTTTTGAAGTGATCTAAGTTAGGTATAGTTCTAAGAGAAGGAGAGAGAGAGTTCCATTTTCTACCTAGAGAGAATGACAGTAGTTGTTGGCCAGCAGGATGTTTAGGTCTAGGAATGGTGATTAGATTTTGGTGTTCAGATCTTAAAGATCGTTTGGGAGTGTAAGGGGGGAGGATGGAGGATAGAGCAGGGCATTTTTCTGGGTGGAATATTAGTTTATGAGTGGTTGTTAGTTGGAGATAGTCAAGGTGGTTTGGGAGTTCTAGCCAGTTTAAAGATTGAAGGGAGAGGCAGTGGTGGGTAGAGTTTTTAGACTTGGTGGCAAATTTAGAGATTTTATTATAGCAGGCTTCAAGTATAGATGAGAGGGAGGCTGACAGATTAGAGAGGAGAGGGGCTCCGTAAAGAAGTGAGGGTAGGAGGAAGCAGGTAGCTAAGGTTTGCCTGGAGGATTTGGAAATAAATAAATTATTTCTGTAGAGCATGCCTAGCTTTTGGTGGGTTTTTTATGTTTTGTTGAATGTGGAGGTTGAATTTAAGGTGTTCGTCTATGGTTATGCCTAGGAGTTTAGTGTAGGGGACTACTTCTATAGGAGTGTTAGATTGGCTGAGGATGTTAAAAGAATTTTTGTCCAAGGATGAAGTCTTGGTAGGGAGGAAAATTAGTATTTTGGAATTATTGGAATTGAGGGAGAGATGATTTTGGTACATCCAGTTTTCTGTAGTGGAAAAAGCTGTTTGAGTTCTAGAGATAAGTTTGGCTAGGATTTGTTGGCAGGAGAGATTTGTATCCCAGAGACTCCTCCTTTTGTGGAATAGTCTCCCTCTCCGCATCAAGCAGAGAACCTCATTAACCCTTTTTAAGCGCAACCTGGATAACTGGATGGGGAACAGAAAATACACCTCTGGGATTCCACCTGTGTCCCTACTGGACAGTAGCATAGGGTGCTGACTTGTTGGAACATGGGCTAAATTCTTGGCAAGGCTTGTAAGGGCCTCAGGGCCAATAGCCTAGTGACTTCCTATGATCCTAAAAGGGATCAAAACCCTATCACCCACAGTGTTGGAAGAGTGGATGAGTGAGGATGGATAAGAGACCCCTTGTGTTGTGTGAGAAGGTCCACCCGGTGTGGTAACTTGTGGTGATTGCTCCTGGCCAGGTAAAAAAGAAGGGGGAACCAACACTGTCTGGGTCAAAAGGGTGTCACTATCAAGATTTTGGGGGAGTCTTGTCTGATCTTTTACAAAACCCTCAGAAGTAGAAGAAGGGGAGGGAAGGCATACAGAAACATCCTCTTCCAAGGAAAAAACAGGGCATCCACTTAAGCCAGAGGACCTGGGACTCGGGAGGCAAAAAGATCTACCTGATGAATACCTGACTGATGGACAATGTCCAGCAGCTCATCTCTTTGAAATATCTATTCTTGAGCCTGTGTGCTGGATGTGCTCAAAGACTTTGCTACTAGATTGTGCTCTGAAGGGATGTAGACAGCCTGAAGTGTCACTTGATACTCGACAGTTAAGTCCTAAACCTAAACAGCAAGTCTGCAAAGAAGGTGGGACCTTGTACCCTGCTTGCTTGTTGACTTACCACATCACTCTGGTATTGTCTTTGAAAACTTTGAGGGGCCTGTGAAGAAGAAGGGTATGAAATGCCTGAAGATCTAGAAGTAGAGCCCTCATCTCCTTGATGTTAATGTGGTTAGACCTCTGAGGAGGAGGAGGCCAGAGACCCTGGACCTTGAGGGAATTGAAGGAAGCTCCTAATCCCCTATCTGAGAAAAAGAGCATTTCAATCAGAACTGGAGGTTGGAAAGGAAGCCCCGGGTTGAGAGGAAGCTGATAAATCTGCCACTGAAGCTCAAGCCTGAGACAGGGAAGGAAAGGAACTAGGAAGGCCAGGGGGTAACAGTGCCGAAGCTGCACAGACTTGAGGTATAGCCTGGTCAAAGGCATCATTGCAATAGTGGAAGCCATGAACTCGAGGACCCTGAGAAAGTCCCTGGCCATGACTGAAGCCAAAAGAAAGAGACTGTAAAAATGTAATCAGAGAGAGGAAATTTGGGGCAGGCAGGGATGCCAGCAAGGGAATGGTCTGGGTCCTGTAATCAAGAGAAAGATGATCCTGAGAAGGAGTCAAGAATGCCTTTGGTGAATCCCAGACTCTGGAGCAGGGAAATAGTAAAGTGGAGTGTCCACACTAGTATTGAAAGCCTATGTTGTACACATCATAAGTCTTGCCATTGTATTCAGGTCTGAGGATTATATTACAACACAGTACTCAAACCTTGTTAAAGCACTAAGAGAGTATAATGCTATCTTTTGCATGTACCTCACCAGACACATGCAGCAGCTGGAGAGACCACAGGGGGTTCTCACCAGGAAGACACAAGTCCCAAAAAACATACCATGATGTATGTGGATAGAATGAAAGCCATGTCACTGTAATCTGTATTGTATACGATGAGCTGACTTCTGCCTGGCCTCCAGGCCAGTCTCTGACTCTGCCCTAGTGGGAATCGTGCACATCCACAAATTTGATGCAATGTCTGGTGAGGATAATATGGTAATATGTGTCCCACGTGCTGGTGTAAAAGGCTGTCTGTAATGTAAAGAAAGTGCACCAACACACACACACACACACACACACACACACACACACACACACACACACGCACACACACACACCCAGTTGACTGCAGTGAGAACAGAACCCCTACCTAAGTCTAAGACTACAAAACATAGTATTTAAGGCAAGCACCACAGGTCAACTCTGACTTTTATGAGGCTGCAGGACAATTTATAATGAATGATATCAGCAGTGCATGTTGGAGAGAAGATGCTGGGAGGCCTGCATGAAATGGATGTGTAGGCATGTGCAAGTGTCAAAATACTGTCAATTCATGGGATTGTAGTGGTAACTGTAGGATACACACTTATGATTTTCTGGCCTGACACACACACACACACACACACACACACACACACACACACACACACACACACACACACACACACACACACACACACACACACACACACACACACACACACACACTTAACTGCAGTGAGAACAGAACCCCCTACCTAAGTACACAGACTACAGAGCTCAGTATTTCATGCAAGTGCCATGGCATAAGTCTGAGTTCTACAAGGCTGCAAGACAACATATAGTGGATAACGTCAGCACTGGATGTAGGAGATAGGATGTTGGGAGGTGTGGATAGGTTCTAATAGCCCTAGGACCTTTAGAAGTCTAGCTGTGCAAAAGTGCTAGCACCCTTACTGAGCATAGTTAGATGGCCATTGTTAGCAGAGTGATTTTGTAATCAGCACCAACTGCCCCAGTTCATGAGGGATAAATGCCACCCCTGGGGTGACTTTATGATCACTGATCCAGTTGTCAAGGCTGCACTTGAATAAGGTCATTGAGGAGCACTGCTTCACATGTAGTGGGAGCCTATTCCAGAGGAGCAGCAATTGCTGGGAGATGTATCTGTCTCTCCACCATGTTCTGTTTGTGTCACAGGCTAAGTTGAGATCCCTGGAGCAAGTTATTCTCATCTCATTTGATTTGCAGGTGTCCGGCATTTCCAGTAGGGCAGGATCTGAGACTGCTCTGTAGGCCAGGCACAGATTGCCTCTCAGCAGCCTGTATAACACCAAGTACAGTGACAGGGCTTTCAGTCTTTTCATGTATGTCATATTTTGTAGGCCCTGGATTCTCCTGGTCATAAACATCTGTGGTTTCTCCAGTTGCTGCAGGAGTCTGGTGAGGTACATACAGAAGGGAGTATTATACTCAATTAGTGGTCTGATAAGGGTCGAGTACAGCGGAGCGTTTACCTCCATGGATGAGGTGCCCTTATTTAAGAGGTGCACAATATAGAATGCTTGTCTTACCACTATGAACACATACTGATCAAAGTTTAGATTCCTATCAACCTGTGTTCCCAAGTCTTGCATCACTGACTTTTGAGCTTAGAGGTGTGATATGTATATCATAATTAGCAGGGGTACAATGAGGCTTTTTTTTTTGTTAAGTTTCAGTCTGAGTTTGGCAGCAATCATATGTCCATGTTAGCCCTTTCTGTAATATGCTAATATCTTTTGGGGGAATCTATATGATTGTGCCCAGCTGACAGTCATCTGTACACTTGGTAAGCCACACACCATCTACCTTTACCTGGACTTCAGAGTAAATACTTTCCAAATAGCAGAGGGCCCAGCACAGATTCTTGTGGTACTCTACTGGTAACCAGTCTACTGGTGAAGGTGGACTCCCCATCTCTGACATTCTGGTAATGTATGGGTTAATCCCAGATGGGAGATTTTCTCTGTGATACTGAATGGGAGATTATGTCAAAGGCCTTGGCTAAATCAACATAGGTGGTAAGTCTTGTTTTCTCTCATCCAGGGCTTTGGGGATATTATCAAACTAGTTCACTGGATTTAATAAGCAAGATCTACCCTTAACAAAACCAAACTGAGTTGGATCAAGAGTGTTGAAGGTTACCTATGTCCTTGTGGATAAGGTCCATGATGAGTCTTTCCACAGATTTGTGGATAAGGCTGGTTACGCTTATGGGTCAGTAGTTCCCTGGATTAGTTGATGGATGCGTAGGCATGTTCAACTGTGAAGGTAGTTCTAGTTCTGTATGTTACCAGATTGATGTGCATTGCATATCACACATGTGATATTAATTTAGGTAGTGTAGTTCATATATTTGTGAACAAGTAGTGAAACACCAGGGTTGCAGTGCATGGGGGGAGGCAACACATGTCTGCATTGTAAATATGTGACATATTGTTAGATAGGGCCTTCATTTTATTATGTTTCCACATTTAATTTCATGGCATAAAGAGTAAATGGACAGTAAACAGCATTAATACGTGTTAATATTTACTTTGCATAGCACAGTGGCGAGCAGCAGGTTTGCTTGTGAGATGTACACATTTCCATTACTTTCCCTGTTTTTGCATAGTTAAGTAGCACACAAATGCAAGCTGCATTGCTAAAAGTCAGAGAGCTAGTACTGAGTTTAAGAAACATCCGCTGCTTAGCTGAATCTGTGGCAGCAGGTGTAAATGCATTAACACATTTGTTTTTGAGCCCAGATGATAGTGGGTTCAAATTCAGGTGTATCCCATATTTTTAAACAAACAATGATAATGCAATGACATTAATTCTTATAGTACATGTGTTGCTGTGTATTGGCATAGCACAGTGGGTTTAAGCAGCATTACATGGAGGTAACCACAGCCTTGTAAGGCCACTTGTGATTCTATTTTTTGACCAGATTATAGGTGTTAAAATGGGGAAGATAGGAAAGCGATGAAATGGGGAGCAAGCAGGGGGAAGACCAAAGGGAAAGCAATACAGTAATGTGCAGAAGGGAGGTAGGTAAGAACCATATCTATCCATTTCTTCAACAGTGAAAATAGCATGCGCAGAATATTAGCTGAATTTGGATTATCACCTCCAGAAAGAGGGGTGACGACAATGAAATCATGTTGTATACACAAATGGACCAAATCTAGTGCATCAAGAAGACACTTGTGCAAAATGGAGAGCTATATATTCAATAATATTTTTTTAATTCAGTAAGAGAGGAATGCTGGGTAAGGGATGTAGGTACTTCTGAGTTAGGTGAAGTGGGTAGATGAGGAAGCAAAAACAAGACAAGACACAGGGACAGTAAGGGATGAAAAAGGTTGGGGACACCATGATTGAGGTGAGGGAGGGACAACACATGCTCATGCCTGTCAAACATGGAGACAGCGAGAATCAAGTCCTCACCCACTGGACTGTCATCACTGTCCCCTTACACTGCTGGTGGCTGGTGTGCTTGATGTCATTTTCTGTTATGTAGCATGAGGAAGTGTAGCCTCTCCACCCAGCATAGGCATACACCAGTGGTGCAGTGCGCAACACTATGCATCAACCCTAACATCTCCCAGAGGGTGATGAAATTCCCATTTCCTCCACTGCTCCTGCAGAGTACCACAGCACCAGGTGCTGGGGCCATACTACATGAGGACATAGGTAGTGCAGGGGCAGCAGAAGCAGTACTGCCAGTCTGGGTCCCAGACATGTTGGGTATTGGTGCTGGAGCTGGTGGAACTGGGGATGGCCTACCTTGCTGTGTTATGCAGCATTTAGTGATTTGTTACACATGGATGACATGGAGACATTCTGATGACACATAATAGAAAATAAAAAAGAGAGATAAGGGTAAGAGAAAAAAGAGATACAAATAGTACTATCATATGTGACATACCATGCATTAACACAATAATACAGCTATTTTATCTGAAGTATTACATTTAAGTACATGTCCTAAAAATACACATTATAACTACAGATTGCTCCAAGTAAGCCTTAAAATGTGCACATATTAGACATATGCATGTTCCAATTATACAGATCACAGTTAACAGCAGTACATTTATGCCACTTGTATAGTTTTTAATTTAATGTCAAAATTGTTAAAGAAATGGCAGTACTGTATAGTTGTGACTCATGGTATTTGAAACCACAACTTCTAACCATAGTATTGTATTTGACTCCTAAAGTTGGTTTGTGCTACAGACTAACGCATGCATAATTCCTTTTACAGTTAGGATATGCATGCTCAATTTGCTACAACTGTGTAAAACACCCCAAAGTATATCTTTAACTTTTAGAGCTGCAACAATACTTCTTATGCTGCATACATACCACTTGCTTCTATCTGTCTCTCCGTTTAAGCAGCATAAGCCCCATTAGCTGGGGAAAGAACAGAAAAGAAAATAAGAGCATTATGCATGCCAGTCTTATCTATATTTAGATTTCTAACTACTACAAATACTCTCTTATCATACTTAGTTTCAAATTCTGTCAACCAATGGTTAACAGTATCCCTATCTCCTCTGTAGGTCAGTAAAACGATGCCTACACTGTTCTCCAGTGCATGGGATGCCAGTAGCACTGGATACAGCCTGAGCTAATATACTCCATGCCTCAGACTTGTACTGGGAGCCAGAATAGTTGCCCTGCAGAAGACTTTGGCTGTGGCACTTTACCAGGAGTCCAGTGAATATCCTGGACACCCCTTCCCCATGGCCTAAACTGGCCAGCTTCCTCACTAACTCCAAAAATGTCTAACATCCAAACTAAAGCAATGGTATCTAATGCTTTCCGAACCAATTTCAGTTATTGTGTTTACTAGTAGTGCACAAATCTGAGCAATGATGCCAACTGTGTTTGTGCAATGTTAAGCAGACAGCAGCAGTGCCAAGCAGGGTTGAAATAAATATTTGAAACAGGAAGGTTAATCTGACCCTTGACCTTGGTTTGAGGGGTGTCTGCTGATGTAGCTTAGACATATATATTGAAAATTGGAAGGCAACTGTTAGGTTTGCAGATATGCACTGGGGCCATAAATGTCATGACCTGACATTTGTTTTTGGCTTTATTCACTGATAAATTTGATTTTTTAAGTGTGGGATTTAAACCTACGCATAAGGGACAAAACATTTTCTTCCAAAGCATTGATTTTCCATCTTTGCCACAGAAGTGTTGCTCAGACATAGTCAGGAATCATTCAGAAATACAGCTGACAGTTTGAGGTGTTAGACGTTATGTGTGTGACCTGTCAAGGTTCTTGTATATTGATCCCATTGTGTATGTGTCTTATGTAATTGTGAAAGCCATGCAATCCCAGATAGCAGAATTATACTTACAGAACTATAGTAGACAGTATACCTTCAGTCATGCATCTGAAAACACAATAAGGGTGTATTATCCCTCATACATATAATTCATATCAGCTCCACTATCTAAAGTGGTATAAGTGAGAGTGAATATAATGGGAAGTGGAACAGTAAAAATGTCTGGAATACCCTGTATTAGAACCCAGGACTATGTGTATGGCAGGCCTACACTTACACCTGTTGCCACAAGAATGTTGAAATAGCACATCTATTTTTCAGTTTATTGCTATGAAATGCACTGTCACAACAGTAAAAATAGGTTGCACACCCTGTACTTGAACCCAGGACCATCTGTACTCTAGCTCTACCCTTATAACTGCTGCCACAGGACTAGATACATGAGATTTCCATAAGTTCCTACTCATTCTTAAGTTCTCTGTGTTAACTGCTGTACAGTGTCACTTATCATGTTTGTGAAGTGCCCAACAGAATTAATTGAATGCATGCATTTTCAATTATTGGCTGTCTGCATCCTGTCTGCTGGTGTATGATGACTGCAGGTGTTAAGGAACCTTGTTAACTGCATTGCATGATGGAAAGCAAAAATTGCAACAATGTATTGTTTTTGACCTTTGCACTTTTACAGATGCCCTGTCTGCAGGTGTTCTGTCTGCTTCCTGTGTGGTCACTAGCCCAGGTTTGCACACTACTAAGTGTCAAGCAAACGAGATAAACACAGCCAAACATGACATTCAGTTTTTCTGGTTCCCTTGTTTGTGCTAATTCGTGCACCTCCCAAACAATGGCAATAAATAAATAAATAAATAAATAAATAAATAAATAAATAAATAAAAGGGAAAAGCAGTTGAAATTAAGAAAAGCAATCTATGAAATAAATAATACAAAATGTTTGTTGATACACATGAAATGTTTCTACATAGGTCTGGATTTGAACTCTCACACCAATGAACCTTCAGAACACAGTAAGGGTGCCTTATGCATCTCTGCCACACAAACAGCTTTACAGCATGGAACTGAAATAATTCTGCATACAAACGATTGTATCATCATCCACAGTACTAACAAACCACATAACAGTTTTTTGTACATGTATTAATTTCAAATGCATTGCAGTGAGTGATCTCACAGCCATGTATGACTATTGCCTGCAAAAATGCAGCTCTGTCTTACCTCTCTGTGTTTGTTGCTCATGCTTGTCTTATCTGACCAATAATCCAAAACATGCAGTCTGTAAGGCATTCTATATCACTTACATTTCCAACCTTGATAAAATTACTTCTATACACTTTGTAAGTCTAACCTGACACACCCACTGGAGGTATGGCAGTCTGCATTGCTGTTGTGTTTTTCCTTATCCTTACCAGTAATCATTCACAGTTGCAATCCATTAGCAACACACAGAGAGGGAGTGCCTACATTATGTTTACATTTGATACACAGAACCAAGTATTTGGGAATCAGCAATTCTAAATAGTTCACACCTCATTTGCATCTTCACCATGCTAACAACCCTAAATCTACACCATAAAAGGCAACTGTGTAGCTAGGGAATCTGAAGGTGAGGAGACTTGTTTATGTGGAGAACAAAAATGAGGCTATTACTTTGGGGTATATCTGCACAGAAGACTATTGAACTGGAAAAGGTATGCTTGCATTTTTTCATCTCTCTCTCTCTCTCTCTCTATATATATATATATATATATATATATGTGTGTGTGTGTGTGTGTTCTTTTGGAGGTGGGAGAGCAAAGCTGTATTTCTGTTTTGGCACAAACAAGGATATGTTACTGTTGCTACTCTCCCTTGTATTGCATCCAGCCTTGCTTTGTGTGTGAATGTAATATGTTACAAGCACACAATTCCTAGTCTTCATAGGTTCCTAGGTATGTACTAGGCAAATGCCCCTGGAGCCTTTACAAGCCTAGCCCATAAAAGTGCCCTGGCATCATGCTGCCTGACATTAGTTTCTAGTGCCTCTATCAAGCAGAGCCACTGGAGTGATCTCCGAGGTGAACTTTCTATTTCCCATCCACTCATCAAGATTTCTCTTGAAGAGGCCCAGTCAAATATCTAGACTGTTTTATGTTTCTCCAGTGGGTAATACTGAAATGCTACCTTTTCTGTTTTATCTGGAAACGGGCATTTTTTTATTTATGTGATACTTATGTGTATTATCTTTCTGTTGTGTCTTAGGATACCTAGGACTATGGCACCCAGGCATCTCAATCCCCAAAAAACAACCTTCGGTGACCCTGAGCATCAGATTATTGTGGAAGCTTTTAGGTGACATGGTGCCTTTCTGCTTGGGAGGGGAAGTGGAGATATGTCAGGCTGAATTCAAATTTGGCAACAGATAGTTGCAGATGTGAATGGAGTAGGCAGCCACAGCAGGATATATGATCAGGTGTGCCATACAGCCACTAACATGATCTAATCTGCACACAGAAGAGCGGCTGCAGTGGCCCATGATCAGATGGGTAGCGGGGGGGGACCTCCTACAGATCCACTACTAACAGCAAATGTAGAGTTCCTGTCCATTGTCAGGGATCCAGACAGTCCTCAGGAAAGTGCAAAACAGCAAGACCTTAACATTGGTGCTACTGTTTCAGGGACAGTAAGTATATCCCAGGAGGAGCTTCCAGATAAGATTATGTATAGTAAAATATTTACATCAATACATTAGTTCTGTTTTACAAGAAATTGGTTGGGGGGGATTGTATATTGCTACAGTTAACACATTCTGATTGATTACACATAGACTTAGGTTGGACTTGTCATCCAAGTTCTTGTTGAAAGTATAGTTAATGGACAAATAAATGGAAAAATGTTTTATCCCCTGTGTTACTGATGATTGTGATGATGTTGTCATTACTTTTTGCTTAGCTTCTTCCAGGATGATCCAGCATAGTGAATCTACAATCATCTGCAAATGGTAAGCCATATATTTTTATGTCAGTACTGATGAACAGTTCACAGAAATATTTAGTCTGTGATGTTGGTTCATAGATTAGTACTAGGCTAACTGCCCTTGTGGGCCATTTGAAGCCTAGCTAATTACCCCCTGTGAGAATCAAACCCTGCACCTTGTGTCTGTAAGGTAAACACCTTAACCATTATGCCAACCTCCCAAATGTATAACCATTGCATAGAGATAGGCCATACAGGTATGTCCTCACTGCTGCAAGAGGATATATTTACACACACACACAGACACAGACACACACAAAGAGTTGCCTGTTGTGAGATTAGAGGTGTCAAGACTGTTGTGTGTATTGCTGTACTGTCTGTAATAGTGGTACCACTGTTAGTTTGTTAGTATATATTGGCCTATAGTAGTGTAGGTATTAATTTTTTCCTGTGTTTGTTGCTTATTATCACAGGTGATCTTGACAGTGGAAGTGTGGGTCTTCTACTACTTGATGTCAGAGTATCATCAGTCTCTGATGATGATGGTGGCCAAACAGAGGCATAGTCGGGGAGACAGTGAATTTGACACCGTGGTTGACATACAGCTATCCCCTGTAATTCCATCAGACACAACCAGTAGGCCTACGCTTACCCATTCCAGTAAGCCCTCAAATATTGGACAGGTGGAGGGTGAGACATTTAATCAGGGAAGAATGGCTACTATAGCTTTAGTGCCTGTTGACACTGCTGTTGCCAAAGTGTGGGCTAGGTGCCAAGTAGGAAGGTTGTTAGGGGTGCTCAGAGGAGGCTTGCTGTCCATCCTCCACCTGATCCAAGTGTCTCTTCCCATGCCACTCAACATATGCTTAGGGCCATCATTGAGGCACAGGCACATTCCCATAGGTTCTCAGAATAAATGCTTAGGGTTCTAGATGTGACACAGGCTGACATGCATGACTGCCTTCACTGTGCTGCTGATTCAATGGATCAGATGAATGACATGTTGGAAAGGACAGCGTCTGTGATGGAACATCTACTGAGAGGGGAACAGCATCCTCATGGATGTAGGGCAGCCACATCATCTGCTGTTAGCTGATGTGGCCATGCTCAATCATGCTCCCATAGTGGTGGTACTTCCACTACTCCATCACTGGTTGAGCTGTCCAAACCCAGATGTGGCAGGTCATGGGGTTGTTGTCCTGGGCAGCCTCGGGCGGGGAGCTCATCCAGCAGACATCAGTCACATTCAGGTAACAGCACTGCATCTGACTGTGGATGTGGACGTGCCAGTGCAATTCCTGGCAGATCCAATTCTCAAAGTCGGGTATGACAATGATAAACTGCCACCTCTACCATACATGGCTCACACATGTTCAATATACTAAGATGCAGAGCTAGCACAGAGCTTGGCTGTTTTCATTCAGACACTCGCATACCAGTTTTACATGGAGAATCCATTTTATCTCACTGGACATTTATTACCTTATTGAAATGTCTGTCTTCTTCTCTTTCTTACTTACAAACACTCACCAATCTTTGCATTAGCCTAGAATTCCTGTCTCCCCACCCAGCACCCTGTGCAAGTGATAATTGTGCCATATCCCTGTTTCTATCTTTTGGATTCAGGGATATATAACATTTGTGTCTGATGATGCTCAGGGTGCGTAGCTGAATTAGTGTTACCATATCTGCATTTATGGTGTTGAATTCGTAATTGTACCTTTGACTTATATTGGTCTTAGAAAGTTAGACAGTTGATAGCATCAAACGGCTGTGAAGTCTGAAACTGAAATGTGTCTTATTACTTTCTAACTTCCATCTTTAATGATTTTTCAGTACAAACGTATGGTGCTAAACTGAGGACATTCAGTGACCATCAGTACTTTTGAGAGGTATCGCTGTGTGAATCTTTGATGCCTGAGGCTTACTACTTGATACTGGACACACAGTGGCAGATTTAGGCCTTGGAACAGGGGTACACACCTCCCCCTTTTTAAAAGTTGTTGCCAATTTGTGGCTTAAAAAGAAATGCACTTTTCTTAGATAGAAACTAGCAAATGTGCCAACAAAATAGTGTAAGTTTCAGTTTCAGTTTACCAACACTTTTTTTCTTTTAATTTCTTAGATCAAAGATGCATTGGAAATACAATTAGAGTTTGCAGTCAGGTGATCTATTTTATGCTTCTGAATACCTCCTCATCTGCATCTCTGAGTACAGTCTGGTGAAGGCATGTTTGTTAACAGTTGGAAGGAAGACTCAGTCCTTCATAAGAACAAGAATAGTTTTATATTTAAGTAGTACTAGTAGCAGTCGCTAAACCAAAAGTGCAGAGTTGATTTGATGGTGACAAGGGTGCTGGAACCATAGGGTGAAAGGGGGCAAGAGCCCCCTCCCACTTTAGATAAAGTCATGAAGTGTGCCCCCAAGGTCCTTGCTCATATTTTTTTAAACAAAGCTTTGCCAAAGAAAAGTGGAAATGGACATCAGAAAAAACTGTGTGTGTGTGTGTGTGTGTGTGTGTGTGTGTGTGTGTGTGTGTGTGTGTGTGTGTGTGTGTGTGTGTGTGTGTGTGTGTGTGATCTGGGAGTATCCATGAGTGCATGTATGCCACTGTTTGCAAGTACGTGTATGTGATTGTATGCGAGTGCATGTGTATATGTGGGTGTGCATGAGTGCATGGGCATTACTGAGTGTGTTTGAGTGCATATATGTGAATGTGCGTGAGCGCAGACATTAGACTGTATGAGTACATGTATATGAATGTACGAGATTACATGTGTATATGCAAGTGTGCATGAGTGAGTGCCTGTGAGTGTACAAATGTGCGCTAGGGCAGGTATGCGAGTGTGTGATTACGTGTATATGACTGTGTGCAGGTGCATGTGTATATGTCAGTGTGAACAAGTGCCTGTATGCAAGTATGTCAGTAGGTGTGGGCATGCATGACTGTGTAGAGGATTCTTTACCATACTATTGTGGGGATTCAGTGAAGCAAGAGGTTGCTCCAGAGAACAATATTTTTGTAAACTTCAAAGCATGCATACCTCAAACCTGCAGAGATTTTTGTGGAATGTCCAGATTTTGCCTCATATATTTTGGTCTGTTCTTTACATAAAATATGTGGTTTTCTGGCAAATCATTGAGTATTGAAATCCCTAAATAATAACATGCATTTGAGTATTAGACTGCATTTCCTTTGGAAGATGCAAGTTAAAACAAGATCCTGTTGTTCTAGCAACTTTTCAAGTTTATAAGAGCAATATTTTAAACCTATTCCTACTATTGGCCTTTGTCCCACCATTATTTTAGGCTTTAACCAGATTTCATACACAAAGAAGTTGAGAGTTATTCACAGCTTATTCAGGGAAAATAAGTATTCAGTTTATTGCAAATAGTCCTTTTTTCAGTTAAAAGAAAGCTGGCAATGTAAAATTCAACAACTATTACTCAACAAATACATTTATTTATTTATTTTGCCTTTGTTTACTGGGAAAGTCCGACTGGGTAATACCCATTTTCAGTGGAAGCCCAGGAGAAAAGCTCCATTTGCTTACATTGCATTATACTAGGTTCCAGTTAAACACAGTGTAGTTACATTTCTATTATACATTCTAAGATTTTTCAGAGGTGGAAATTACTAAAGATTAAGCCCATGTGCATCTTAATGGATTGTACAGGCAGCAGTTAAGTATAAATATTGTTTTATCATTTCAGTGAGAGGTTGAGAGTATGTATTTGGAGCGTATTAAAAGGGTGAACACAAGTCTTATCCTTGTGATGAGCATGTGCAGGCCCAGGACTGGTTAAGGTGTTGTTTAATCAGTGATTTAAAACTACTGAGTTGGTTGGAGAGTTTTATTTGTGTGGGGATACTATTCCAGAGTTTAGCAACATATTAAGAATAGAGCGAGTCGGAGACAAAGATGACCGCCATTCTGTAGACACTGTACATTTTTTTTACTACAAAACAGTAAATTATCATTTTATGAGCAGCATATAGACCCCTTCAAAAGCACTTATTAATCAATCGAAAATACCTTCTCAAATCTCTGAAATACACTTTAATAATAAAACATATACCAATACTGAAGATATTGCATTTGAACTAATATTTTCACAAGTATATGGTGAGCAACAGGAAGTAAATATAAATAAGAGTAATAATGATTTTCTGCAGAAAATTATCTTTCCGAAGATTGGTGATGAGCTTCATATGAACTTAGTTAAACCAATTTCTTCAGAGGAGATAACTGATGCAATTAAGAAGTTGAAGCCATATAAAGCTCCGGGACCGGATGGTTTGACCACAGAATTCTATAAAACTTTTAGTGATATATTGGGGAAAATACTTCCACAGGTATTCAACTATATAACAAATAATAAAATTACTGATCCGCATTTTAATGCTTCGAAAACTATTCTTATACCGAAAGAGAATACTGATTTACATAACCCGGATAATTATAGACCTATTTCACTTTTGAATATAGATATGAAAATTATGACATCGATTTTGGCTAATAGATTGAAGAAGGTAATTAACCTGATAATATCAGATGAACAAGCCGGTTTTATAAATGGCAGACAAACTACAGATAACACGTTATCACTTCATAATTTCTTATGCCACTCACAGGAACTTTAATACATATGCACTCATAATTGACGCACAAAAAGCTTTTGATAGAGTGAACTTAGAATGTTTGTTTGATATTTTAGCATGTTTTAATATACCGCAAGAATTCATTTTAACTTTAAAAAAACTATATAACAATCCTTATACAAATCTAGTTATTAATAGGAATCTCTCAAAAAGAATTCAAATTAAGAATGGTACCCACCAAGGATGTCCGTTATCTCCTATATTATTCAATTTATATTTAGAACCATTATTTCTACATATCAAACAAAATATTTATCATAATGCTCCAATAATTTATGGTACAAAGATTTCCATGGCTGCTTTTGCGGACAATTTGAATATTTACTGCACAACACCGGTTTCAGATATCAAGAAAATATTAAAAGCTGTGGAAGACTTTGCAAAAATATCTAATTACAAAATAAATTTAAAAAAAACCAAGGTATTCCCATTAAAGCCTACACGCTTTTACCATTGGTAGGGCAGGTAAAAAATAAAATACTTAGGGGTTGTTTTTTCAAAAGATAATAGAGACTTTTACGTAAATAATGTTAAGTTAATTTGGGAACAGATAGTCTCTGATTTAAAAAGATGGGATAATCTGAAATTACCAATAATGGCAAAGACCTCAATTATTAAAATGAATATACTTCCCAGAATATTATATATCTTTAGAGCTACTCAAGTTCAAATTTCCAAGAAATTCTTCAAACAACTTCATACAGAATTAGCTAGATTTGTATGGGAACCTAGAAAAGTTAGGATATCTTATGATAAACTGATAACTCTGAAAATAGGGTGGGTTGGAACTACCGAATTTTGAAACATATTATTTAATAATAAATGCTAATAGAATTCTAAGAGTAGTTAACTTTGATAGGATCAATTGAAATGGAAGTGGTTGATTCTAAATCATAAACATGTTGCTGGTCTGGGTATTAACTGTAAGGCATTACCTTTTTTAAACAAAGATACCCTTAAAATGTACGCTTTGATGGAGCATATCAAAATATATATAATATCAGTACAAAGTCTGTTTAACTGACTAAATCTTTTACAATATATGATGATTTTCAACCATTTCATATTTGAAAATTGGTAATCAGTTGATAGACCTTAAGCAATTCCCACTTATAAGCAATTTAACCATACTCGATTTATATCCCTTTCTAGGTATCTCAATACATAACATACTAAGAGATGGATCTCCCTAACTCGTATTTAATTATAATAAGACAGTTAAAGGACTTATCAATAAGCTATTTTAGTAATAGGAATTTCAAAATTAAAGAAGAACATTTAAACATTTGCCTAAACTTATGGCAAACCTTAACACAGGAATGTAAATATATAACATATAGTTTGATGAAAGAGGTGAAATACAATAACCAAATACTTTTATCGAAATACTGGAAGGAGAAATTGTTAACGATTGAAGATAGTAAAATAGTGAGAGCAATTAACTTAACTTTAAAATCAGTGTCCCTTCAGAAGTTATTATTTACTCAGTTGATGATATTTAATAATGTGTATTATCATCTCACTTTATAAATTTAACTCAAAACTCACCCAAATGTCCATATTGTATAGATCAAACAGCTGACCTTTTACACATGTTCTGGAGTTGTAAATGTATTTTTAAACTCTGGAATTCTTTGAAATTCAACTACAAAAATGGGATATCAACAGTGTACACTCTTGGGAGTTTATGATTTTGCATATTCCAACTAATTTGGATAGATCCCAAAGGATCATACTAATATTTTTGTTAATGAAGCTGTATATTGCTACAAATTGGTTGAATCCATCCCAGACTTCATGGGAAAATTTCAAGAGTGTAGCGATAAAACATATCCTAGCACATAAATTATTAATTAGTGATCATAAGAAAAGTGTAAATAATACAAAAATATGGGAGCAAATCTTTAACATTGTCTTAGCTTAAGGTTCCATTCCACTTTTCTCCGGGAAGTACAGACTAACTATGGAGTTGTCTATAGATAAGCCTTATATTGATACTAGATTTTTACTCTTCTTTTTTTTTTTTTATCTTTCCTGTAATATCTATTTAGAAGTGTATAGTTACGTATAATGACTCTATGTAACTGTTGGAAGCATTCATGTATACATTGTAAATAGGTTGTTGTATTGTATTAACATTTAGAAGGAAAAGAAAGGAAAAATAAAGAATTATTATTGAAAAAAAAAAGAATAGAGCGAGTCTCCTGCAACATTATTTGACTTGTTTGGAAGTAATAAGAATTTGTTACTAGAACAAAGGTCCGTTGCTGGACAGTCGGGCAGTAATAAGTGTTGTAGTGCAGGGCATTTTTCTGGATAATGAATATGTTTGTGTACTGTAGTTAGTTGTGTATATGTTGGATTGTTGCACAGGTCAAGTCAGTTTAACTGCTTTAAGCTATGACAATGGTGGGTCCTATGAGAGAGATTGGTGGCAAATTTAGCTATTTTATTGTAGCAGGAGGCATCTTTGTGCAAATTCACCCTATCAGGAAACCAGCTCATTTTTATTGCGAAGTAGCAACTTCAAATGATATAAAAAACCAGAGCATGGCAAGTCTGGTGGTTTTGAACACAAAGAAACAATATTTTGGAGTGTTTAGTGCTGCTCAGGCAACACACTTTTATCTGAGTAATTGTCAATAAATATTTTGTTACATCTCAAAGATCATTACTCATAATTATAATTCTTAACTAGTAGAAGCTACTCACATGGTTTGTTTTCTTTTATATAAATGTATCTTTATCTATGACAAGTGATAATTCAATAACAATGTTTGCCACCACAGCAGGCTGGTTATTTGCCTCAGATACAGGTGAGAGATGATGCTGTGGCCATGCTGGTTCCTCAGACCATTCTCCTTTCTCCCTAGATCCCTCTTTGTGGCAAATACAGCCAGTACACACTGGGAGTTAACAATGTACCCTGCAGCTTTTGGGCTCCCCTTAGTGGGCAAGGGAGAACCACTTTTGTTGGTGTTGAAAGAAGGGTAAGGGAAAGTACCCCTACTTAACCAGAATGTTGTGCCCATTCCTGAGAATGCTACTGCTTCCATTAAAAATGTGTTTGCCTTAATTTTCCTGTCAAAAAGAAACAGAAATCTAAATTTATAGCTTCTCCTGCTCCAGTTTCAATGAACAGTAGTATTTTATTAAGTCTAGGATCAGGGTCTTGTACAGGCTTTTGACCTTTCTTTTTAGGTGGTTTCTGTTAAAAGAAAAATAGATTCCTCTTTTCCTGAATAGATTCAAGAAATTAAATCCAGAGAGGAATCTGATGGAACAATTACATTTTTTCCACTCAGAATTCTGATTCAGACTCAGTGGAGAGTTGTCACCTGAATCTTGCTATCAATGATTCTCTTTCTCTGAGACTATTTCCAAAATGTGCAGGCATATTCAGTGGAAGAACACTGAGGTTTCTCAGTACCCCAGAGAATACTATCAGCTGTTACAGGAAAAAATTTCCACAATCTTTACTCATTTCCCCAGTTATGTCAGCTCTGGAGGAAGTATATGTCACTGCCTGCAATTTTCTGATACTCAGCCTACTGCCCATAAAAAGGCAAATAGAATTTCTAACATTTGTCAGTCTTATAAGTTTTATCCACTCTTTTCAAATGTGACCCAGCAGCTATTAATCCAGTTGCTGCCAAACATTTGAACTCTAACCATTCACTTTTGATAAGGATAGCAAAACAATTTTTTTATGTCTGGGGAAAAGTGTTTGCTTCTGTAACTTTAACAAATGAGACTGACAACTCAAAATTATAAAAATTAAAGTTTATTGTGACTAACTGTGAAAATATGAGAAATGCTTTATTTGCAGTTCCTACCTGTGAGGAAAAATTTGCTTTGTGTGGTTCAGTTTCTTTGATTTTCAGGTCACTAGTCATTTAAAGTGCATTTATGACTGTAGATACCACATCCAGTGAAGTTGCCACTGGTGCTGTGTTGTGGGGGGTTGCCTGGCTTCATTTTCAGAATGTCCTAGAGGATGTAAAAATGAGATATTAAATTCAGCTTTGGATAGAGATTTTGGTCCCAGTGGTGCAAAGGTTATTAAAAATATGATGATATACAGGGAATCTCCCAGATTTTTTTATTCCTCCCTCTCTAAATTTTCCAAAGATTATTTTGCTTCCTTGTCCAACTGCAGCAAGAAAAAAACAAACAGTCTCAGCAATATGCTTGTAAGCAGACATTAAAAACAATGGTGGGGTGAAGACCCCTCCCAAGAACACAGGACAGTCGAAAAAGTGATAATGAGTATATAAAATGCCTTGTCCCACCTACCACCCTGGCAGTCTCCTATCCCTTCCAGAAAGTCAGATTCTCCATTTCTCTCTTTGGCAACAGGTTGTTTCAGACAAATGGGTTATGAGATTGACTCAGTGGGAAGAAATCCCTCCTTTGCAGGGAATTATTCCACATCCCCAGACCAAAACCCTCTGCTCCCTTCTGTCCTACAGCACATGCTTTATCATGGGGAAGGGGGGTAATAAAAATAGTTCCTTTTTCCCAGTGGGGAAAAGGGTTGCATTCAAGAAAGTTTCTGATGTCAAAAAAAGAAAATGCCTGGAGATCAGTTATTGACCTTTTTCTTAAACCAGTTTGTGATAGTGCCCAAATTCAAGATTCTTTCACAACACAATCTCTTACCCCTTCTTCCCCATTTGAGATGTTTTGGTAACCTTATATTTAAAAGATGCTTATCATCACATTCCTATCCATTAAGGCTTAAGATGCTTCTTAAGGTTTTATGTATCCTAATCACAGTATTTGTTCTCTGTCTTACCCTTTAGGCTATCCACTGCCCCAAGAGTGTTCACAAAGTCTCTAGCTCTAGTTATAGCACACTGCAGCTTACATGGTATCTACATTTTCCATATTTAGAAGTCTTGCTTATTTATGCAGACTCTTTTTCATTCAAAGTGTCAGAAATCTCTCTCTTTGGTGCAAGATCTCACATACAGGTTGGGATCTGAGAGAACCTCAGTACAAAGAGTGTTTTTTCCACATGAAAAAAACCATATATTTACATTTAGCTCTATTCCAGGCCCCCCCACCTGATTCCTTCTAGTGTTACACATACAGCCACTATGGACTGGGGATTAGCAATGTCTTCTGCGGCTGTTGGGGTCCGCTTAATGGGCAAGGGAGGGAACACCTTAGGATTCTGAGTCTCATGGTATCTATGATTCTTATTATACCTCTGGCAAGACTCCACATGAGAAAGATACATTGGTATCTGAAGTTTCCTTGGTTCCAACACCAATACCCATTATCTTTTCAGATTTCATTTCTGGGATGTTTATGAAGAGAAAACACTTGGTGGAGACATCAAGTAACCTGAATCCAGGTCTCTCACTCTCCCCTCCTGCTCCAAAACAGTCAGTAACCTTGCATTTTGCTAAAGGGACAAAAGTGCAAGGTATCTGGAACAACAAACATAGACACAAGAACATAAATGTAAAGAAGTTTACCCTTATCAAGACACTCACCTCTCTAAATCACCTTTGGTCTCCAGGACCAAGTTGTTACGGACAATACCACAGTAATGTGGGATGTAAAAAGGCAAGGGAGAACCAGGTCTTACCCTCTTTGCAGGCTAGACATGTTATCATGGAATATAGCTTCATAGCAGAATCTCACTCCACATCCTACATTCTGTCAGAGCAAAATTGTGTGGCAGACAAGCTGGGCAGGACAAGGCAGACCTTCATGAATGGAAAATAAATTGGACGTCTTCCAAAATCTGATCCATCTGTGTGCAGTTCCTCAAGTAGGCCTTTTTGCCTTCCCAATGAACAATCAAGCTGGCAAAATTCTGCTCCAAGACTTCATGCAAGAAGGTCTGGAAGACAGATGCCTTTTCCTTTCCTTAGGAATATTCCTGTATGCTTTTCTACCCTTTCTGATATTTACGGTAATTCTGAAGATTCATAAGGAGTCTCCCAAGATCATTGTGGTGACTCCCTGTGATGATCTGACTTTACTGCCAGCCATGCCAGGAGAAGTAGGCAGTGGATGTATGGCTTGTACCAGCACATGTAGATGGAGTTTTGTAAATAATTCTAGGTCATTTGTATATCAAACTGATGTGTACAGATGCTTATGCTGAAAATGTATTTGTGAGGTTTGCTTGTCTTAAAATGTATCAACAGTATACCTTGCTGGAATGAAAATAAATGTACATGTATTATTGTAACTGAGTTAGATGTACATGTTTTAATAGAGGATACTGGGACAGCAGAGGTTAACCAGTTAGCTTACTTTAAGAAAAATAAGGGAAATGTAAATGAGCTGTTAAACCATTAAAACGTTACCCCACAGTGCTGAATAGGACCTGAGATGTTGGGTCTGGAAGAAACCTTTGTTCATTAGCTTAGTAAAAACAGGGGAATCCCCAGGCACTGCCATGAAAACTTATATATGTATTGTAGCTGTCTATGCTAAATTCCTGTCTCAGCTTCAAAGGGGGATACTGTGAGAACCTAGAGTCAGGTGACCAGATGAGGTCATTCTGCAAACCATCTTGGATATTATATTTTACAGGGAGTAATCTCAGAGTATTGAATATTTTGTAAGTTAGTTCTTAGAGAATAGAAATTCTCCTAGATTCAGTCAGGAATATAGTGAAGCTTAGTCTAGAGAGAGTTTTCCTTTATTTGTACTAGTCTGTCCATCAATGTTATTTTCAATATTTCCTGTGATTTGAATTCTGTGGCTTACTGTAAATATATATTTAATATTCTTTTGTTTTGTTTATTTATTATTAAATATATTTAAACTTTTCATTGTGGCTGGTCCTTTTTAGACAAAAATTAAGCTCATATTTATTTTTTTGCACATATTTATTTGGTGATAACTCTGGGCACTCCTGAAAGCCTTACTGTTTGGTCAGTGTTACCATTTGTATTAATATTAACTTCACTCAGCATAATTGGATACCTTTTTAAGAGCCTTATAGTAACTGATTGGTGGCAGTGAATCTACCTTATAGTATGGGCAAAATTAGTTGACCGAGTAATCTGTGCAAGCCTTTCCCAGGTGTATGTGTGTGAAAATTAAATCTCAAAGAGTGTGTGTGTGTCAGCTACTTGGGATGTTGTCATGAAGCACTGGTTTCACAGTGTCAGTGGGGAGACATATTGGGCACCTGGGGGAAGACAGATAGAGACACCCAGACCCTGGGCTGAGTATGTGCCCTTTGTGCTCTTAAGGGAAATTCTGCTTGATGCAGCAAGGTCTGCATCTAGAAATACTGAATGTATCCATTTGTATTCCAAGTGCACATCCCTCTCCAGTGTTAGTGGTGAGGAATCAAGCTCAATGTCTTACTCCATTCTGACCCAGGCAACAGTGTTTATTCCTTTTTTTTTGGAATTGGCCAGAGGCAATTACTGCAAGCTTCCTCACAGACTGGATGTAGTCACACAAGAACAGATGAAACAGGTTATTGGGAACATATTCTTTTGGATTGTAATGAGTTGGTAGACTTTAAAAATTCCCTGCAGATTACTATCAGAAATGCTGGGTGAGCAAACTGATGTAGCTAAGGAAATGATTTTTTTATCTATAAGACAGAATTGAAATTGCCTAGACATAAGTAAGGCCTTGCAGAGTTTAATTCCGGTGGCTGCCAAAAAAATCATTTACTAGAAAATGGAAATCAAAGCCTAAACCAACTGTACTACAAGTAGTGAATACAGTGACATAGATAAAACAGTTGGAAGTGGGAGCTTTAGAAAAGGGTAGGAACAAATGATAAAAAAAAAAAAATACAGGAACAATGGGAACAATACACACAGAATATTGTTTTGAATGGGGAATGAGGTTTAAGGGAAGGCAAGAACTGAATGAGCTTTGTAATGTTCGACTGAAAATGACTGGATAGATTATAAGCAATGTATAATGTTTGCAACTGAAAATATGCTAATGTGGTTTGTTTTCATTTATATAAATGTATCATTGCCCATGTTGCAAGTGATAATTTAATAAAGATGTTACTTGTTAAATAGGAGGGACATTTTACACATCCCAACCCCAAGCAACTTTAACTGACTGTCTGGATCTTAGCATCTTAGTACCCTTTTAGGCACTTGTTTCCTGATGATGTGCAGGAAGGTACTAATGGGGACAAGAAAGCCCTCTGCTTGAAAATCATATATTAGCAAATGGAAAATGTTCTCTAGTTGTTGCCAAAAACATGACCTGAACCTATTCGGAGTAGTGTTTCACTTGTTTTGCCATATTTGTGTGAGTTGCTTTTCTATTCACCTTACTCCTCTGTCAAGGTTAATTTGTTTGCCATTTCAGCATGTCTGCGCATGGATCCTCCTTTTACAAGGCATTCCCATGTCAACACATTTTTAAAGGGGTTTTGCATAAGAGACATCCAAAAAACAATGGGCTCCTCCTTGGGACACTAATTTTGTGTTAGAGAAGCTAACACTTGGTCCATTTGAACCAGTTCATCTGGCTGACTTGAGGTTCTTAAGCTAGAAAAGAGTTTTCTCTAACCTCTACAAGAAGAATATCTGAGTTGTAAGCTCTTATGGTAGGTCAACCTTATTTTATTTTCCACGGGACAAGGTTTCCTTGAGAACTAATCTTTCTTTTATGCTTAAAGTGGCATTTCAAATTTACTTAAAGCCAAACTATCCATATACCTGTGTTATTCCCCAAGCTCCAACATGAGGGAAAAAGGATACTTCATACCTTGGATGTCCACAGACAATTCAGGTGCTATCTTGACATTACAAATTTTTCCAGAACTTTTGCTCAGTTGTTCATTTCTTGTTAAGGTAAGGAGAATGGATAACCTGTGTCAAAGCAGACTATTTCCAAGTGGTATCTCGGGCCATTACCTTTTGTTATTCCCACCGCAACAAAACTATTCCAGGTAGGGCCAAGGCATATTCCATCATGCCTTGGTTTCATCTATGGCTGTTTTGGGAAGGGTTAAATTATATATGTATTCTAGAAGCAGCAACATGGTCCTCTGTACACACTTTTACAAAGCACAACAAGCCAGATTCCTTCTCCAAGTCCAGGTGAAGTTTTGCTAGGACCATTGTCCAGGGCTTCTTTGACCTTTCTTCTTCTACCTCCCAGTTGTTCTATGCTATGGTGATCTACCCACATAGCTTAGGCTATCAAAGCAATGAACATAGTACCGTTGTGTAAATAAATTTAGCACGGCAGTAGATGTTTGGATGATCACTGCTGCATGAACCACTCCCTCCATTCACCCCCCCTTTTTTTGGTGTGTTTTTTATTCCAGTATGTGGGCATTTTTTTTTTTTGTTATTCCTAGCAATGTCTTCTCAGGTTTCAGTATCCCTCTCTCAGTTGGCATAAAAGCTCTGAAGATCTTGGCACCCAAACCTGTTTTTTTAACCAGGTCAGCTCAAGCTAATGGTTTGGGTGAGTGGAAGGTGCCCTGAAGCTTTGCAGGATATAAAACTTATAGCTTAGGCTACAGCAGCAGGGATCATTTTAATATCTACTGTCATAGGAAATTTACTTACACAACTGTACTTTTCTACAACCCAAAATGATTACATGCAAATTTGCATTTTACTTCAATATTATTTTCTACAGTTGGACTGAAAACTCATAATGCAGATTTAAGTAGCAAAGTCTGTGGCTATGCCTGTGTGTGTGTTCTTAATCAAACTCAGAAACCAGCATTTGTTGTCCCCAACACTCTCTAACTTATAAAGTTTCAGAGGAGGCTTTGCTGGAAGAAGGAAAGCTTTTTGATTAACATAGGATATATATATATATATATATATATATATATATATATATATATATATATATATATATATATATAAACCCAGCCACTAGGGATACACAAGCCAGTGCATTTCTTTGTGCCGGTCCCAAGCCCGGATACATGGGGAGGGTTGTGTCAGGGAGGGCATCTGGCGTAAAACTTCTGCCAAACGACTTATGCGGAGAACATATCATATTTCCATATGGGATCGGTCGAGGCCCGGGTTAACAACGACCACCAGCAGTACTGTTAGCCAACAGGGTGCTGGCGGAAATTGGGCTACTGTTGGCTGAAGGAGAAGAGGAGGGGGAAGGCATGCCCAAAGGCAGGAAGAGAGGAGGAAGGTTAGGAGTGTAGTAGTGAGGGTAGGAACTTTGAATGTTGGCAGTATGACTGGTATAGGGAGAGAACTAGCTGATTTGATGGAGAGAAGGAAGGTTGATATATTGTGCGTGCAAGAGACCAGATGGAAGGGAAGTTAGGCCAAGTGTATAGGAGACGGATTCAAATTGTTCTATCATGGTGTGGATGGCAGGAGAAATGGGGTAGGGGTTATCGTAAAGGAACAGTATGCCAAGAGTGTTTTGGAGGTGAAGAGAGTGTCTGATAGAGTGATGTTTATAAAGCTTGAAACCGATGGTGTGATGATGAATGTTGTTAGTGCATATGCTCCACAAGTTGGGTGTGCGATGGATGAGAAAGAAACATTTTGGAGTGAGTTGGATGAAGTGGTGGTGAGTGTACCCAAAGGTGAGAGACTAGTGATTGGAGTGGACTTCAATGGGCATGTTGGTGAAGTGAACAGAGGGGATGAGGAAGTGATGGGTAGGTATGGTGTTAAAGAGAGGAATGCAGAAGGTCAGATGACTGTGGATTTTGCGAAAAGGATGGACATGGCTGTGGTGAATACGTATTTTAAGAAGAGGGAGGAGCATAGGGTGACTTACAAGAGTGGAAGAAGATGCACACAGGTGGATTATATCCTTTGTAGAAGGGCCAGTCTGAAGGAAATTGGAGACTGTAAAGTGGTGAAAGAGGAAAGTGTAGTTAAGCAGCATAGAATGGTGGTCTGTAGGATGACGTTGGTGATCAAGAAAAGGAGGAGGAGTGTGAAAGCAGTACTAAGGATTAAATGGTGGAAGTTAAAAAAGGGTGATTGTGCGGTGGAGTTCATGGAAGAGTTAAGACAGGCACTGGGAGACAGTGAAGAGTTACCGAATAGCTGGGTAACTACAGCAGAGCTAGTAAGGGATACTGCTAGAAAGGTGCTTGGTGTGACATCTGGACAGAGGAAGGAGGACAAGGAGACCTGGTGGTGGAATGAGGAAGTACAGGAGAGTATACAGAGGAAGAGGCTGGTGAAGAAGAAGTGGGATTGTCAAAAAGATGAAGAAAGTAGACATGAGTATAAGGAGATTAGGTGCATGGCAAAGAGAGAGGTGGCGAAGGCTAAGGATAAGGCATATGGAGAGTTGTGTGAGAGATTGGACACTAAAGAGGGAGAAAAGGACCTGTACTGATTGGCTAGACAGAGGCACAGAGCTGGGAAAGATGTGCAGCAGGTAAGGGTGATAAAGGATAGTGTGGGAAACGTACTCACAAGTGAGGAGAGTGTGTTGAGTAGATGGAAAGAGTACTTTGAAGAGCTGATGAATGAAGAGAATGAGAGAGAGAGAAGGCTGGATGATGTGGGGATAGTGAATCAGGAAATGAATCAGATTAGCAAGGAGGAAGTAAGGACAGCTATGAAGAGGATGAAGAATGGAAAGGCTGTTGGCCCAGATGACATACCAGTGGAAGCATGGAGGTGCTTAGGAGAAATGGCAGTGGAATTTTTAAACAGATTGTTTAATGAAATTTTGGAAAGTCAGAGGATGCCTGAGGAGTGGAGAAAAAGTGTTTTGGTACCTATCTTTAAGAATAAGGGTGATGTGCAGAGCTGCAGTAACTACAGAGGGATAAAATTGATCAGTCACAGCTTGAAGTTATGGGAAAGAGTAGTGGAAGCTAGGTTAAGAAGGGAGGTGATGATTAGTGATCAGCAGTATGGTTTCATGCCAGGAAAGAGCACTACAGATGCAATGTTTGCTCTGAGAGTATTGTTGGAGAAATGCAGAGAAGGTCAGAACGAGTTGCATTATGTCTTTGTGGACTTAGATAAAGCATATGACAGGGCGCCTAGATAGGAGTTGGGGTATTGTATGAGGAAGTTGGGAGTGGCAGAGAAGTATGTAAGAGTGGTACAGGATATGTACAAGAGTAGTGTGACATTGGTGAGGTCTGCGGTGGGAGTGACAGATACGTTTAAGGTGGAGGTGGGATTACATCAAGGATCAGCTCTGAGCCCTTTCTTATTTGCAGTGGTGATGGACAGGTTGACAGATGAGATCAGACAGGAGGCCCCGTGGACTATGATGTTTGCAGATGACATTGTGATATGTAGTGAGAGTAGGGACCAGGTTGAGGAGACCCTGGAGAGGTGTAGATATGCTTTAGAGATGAGAGGAATGACGGTCAGCAGGGCTAAAACAGAATATATATGTGTAAATGAGAGGGAGGGTAGAGCAATGGTGAGGATGCAGGGAGTAGAGTTGGTAAAGGTGGATGAGTTTAAGACCTTGGGATCAACAGTTCAGAGTAATGGTGAGTGTGGAAGAGAGGTGAAGAAGAGAGTACAGGCAGGGTGGAATGGGTGGAGAAATATGTCGGGAGTGATTTGTGACCGACGGGTACCAGTAAGAGTGAAAGGGAAGGTCTGTAAGAGGGTAGTGAGACCAGCTATGTTATACAGATTGGAGACGGTGGCATTGACAAAAAGGCAGTAGTCAGAGCTGGATGTGGCAGAGTTAAAGATGTTAAGATTTGCACTGGGTGTGACTAGGATGGACAGGATTAGGAATCAGTATATTAGAGGGTCAGCTCAGGTTGGACAGTTTGGAGACAAAGCAAGAGAGGCGAGATTGCATTGGTTTGGACATGTGCTGAGGAGGGATGCTGGGTATATTGGGAAAAGGATGCTAAGGATGGAGCTGCCAGGTAAGAGGAAAAGAGGAAGGCCTAAGATAAGGTTTATGGATGTGGTGAGAGAGGACATGCAGGTGGTTGGTGTGACAGAGCAAGATGCAGATGACAGGAAGAAATGGAAAGAGATGATCTTCTGTGGCGACCCCTAAAGGGAAAAACCGAAAGAAGAAGATATATATATATATATAGTTTTTTTTGTTACATAAAGAAGAAAAAAATGAGCAGCTCATGCTAATTGTTTTACTTAAGTGTGGTCTCTAGAAATGTAATATCTGAATTCTGTTTTCTTTATTGTTCAGCTATATTGCTCGTATAAATAATACAAGCAACTGCTAGTCTGACAACATTTTGCAACTTTACATTTGTTTGTGATGCTTTTATCTTGTTATTAAACAATCTGTTATGGAATGCATATTATTTTGTGTGTTCCCCCCCCCCATCTCTCTCTCTTTTCTCTCTCTCTCTCTATATATATATATATATATATATATATATATATATATATATATATATATATGTATGTAGAAGTTGGGTCTATATTAGAACACTGAACTTTCAAAATTTCGAGTGTTCTAATATCGACACGCTGAAAATATCGAAGAAACAGAAAAACAAATTTTTTCCTAGGGAAAGAATTTGGTTGTCCGCTTCTGTTGCTTCTGTATTTTCAGCACTGTGGTGGAAAGTTACGGGTCAGGTTCAGGTAAGTGTGTGATTGTGTGGATGTGAGGGTTAGGGTGGGGTAGGTGAGTTAGGGTTAGGGCACGGGTCAGGTAAGTGTGCAATTGTGTGGATGTGAGGGTTAGGGCGGGGTAGGTGAGTTAGGGATAGGGTGCGGGTGAGGTGACTGTGTGATAGTGATGGATCTTAGGGTTAGGCGTAAGGTAAGTGGATAGTTAGTGGTGTATATATAGTTTAGTGTAGGGTTAGGTGTAAGAGTTTAGGTGTATGTGTGTGTGGATTGCTGTTTGTTTGGTGTGCTTGTGTTGTGTGTATGTGTTTTGGAACAGCAAATATTTTCCCTAGGAAAAAAATCACTGTTCTGTATGTTCGCTGTTTTAAATTTTCGATTAATAGGGTTCGATATTAGAACACTCGAAATTTTGGTGTTCTAATATAGAACCATAGAATTTGTGTCATTTATATAGTATACAAATGGGCGGTGTTGTATGAGTCTTTTAACTGCGACACAAAGTACATATGGGCAGCCAACATTTTTCTATTAGTAATTATCTTTGTTAGAGTCAGAGGGCCAGTGGGTAAAGGTATCTTTATTTCAGAAAATTTAAGGTCCTTTTGAGTCAAACTATCAAGCTGAAGCCAATCATGGCTGATGTTAAAGTTGAACACTTCATATTTTCCAAAAAAAAAAATATTTGCTGGTGCACGACAGTTAAGTAGACTTTAGATTTTTACTTACAGTCCTATCCAAAATACTACAATGGATATAGGTTCATAGGTAGGTAACTAGGCTATCGGCCCTAGGGCGTATACAAGCCCAGCCAAAAAGGTACCCTGGCTTTTGCCACCAAAGAAAATTATTTTTCTGTGCCACTGTCGAGCAGAGCCACAGAAGTGATCCCCGGGGTGAATTTCCTATTTCCCATCCAATCATCAAGATTTTTCTTGAAGAGTGCTAATGAGGAGCTTTGTTTGATATAGATAGGTAGTTTATTCCAGAGTATGGGAAGTCTCTGGGACAGGGATCTATCCCTCTGGCATGTTCTGTTTATTGTGGTGACAATATTTAGGTCCCTAGAGCATGTAGCTTTGAAGGATTGGAATTTCTTTAAATGGAGCATGTCCAACAGCTCTAGGTTTGACATAGCTTTGTATGTTAGGCAGAGATCACCTCTGAGTAGGCGATATGCGACGGAGTAAACCTGGAGTTTTTTGAGACTGTCTGCGTAGGGCATCTGTTTGAGGATGGTAATCCTTTTTGTGAGGTATTTCTGCACCTTTCCAGTTGTTGTAGATGTCTTGTGAGGTATATACCAAAAGGGGTGATGTACTCTATAATGGGTCTAATGAGTGATGAGTAGAGGGGAACAATGACCTCTTTTTTTCTGGATGAGAAACCTTTTGTGATGAGGTGTGCCACGTAGAAGGATTTCCTGACTACTGTGGCGATGTGATTATCAAAGGAGAGACTACTGTCCATCTGTGTCCCAAAGTCTCTTATCACACTTTCGGTGTTAAGTATACTACCGCCTATGTTGTAGTTCATGGGTACAGGGTTTTTACCAAAGGGGATGACAATGCACTTTTTGGCATTGAGCTTGAGGCCATGGCTTTGACACCAGGCATCTGTCTCAGTGAGGCCCTTTTGTAGGATGTCCACATCGTTAGGAGTTTCGATTATGGCTCCTAGTTTGCTGTTATCTGTGAACTTCGTTAGCCAAAAACATTCTGTGTTAGCCTGTACTTCAGAGACATAGATACCAAACAGGAGAGGACCCAGGACTGAACCCTGTGGTACTCCACTTGTCACTGGTCTGAAGTTGGATTTGGAGTCTGCTACTTTCACAGTGTGGGTTCTGTCAGTGAGCCAGTTGGCAACCCATCTTGTGACACAGGGATTTATATCTAGTTTAGTGAGTTTATCTATATTTCCAGCATGGGGGATGGTGTTGAAAGCTTTGGCAAGATCTAGATTGGCTGTGTGAACCACCTTACCCTTGTCTACTGGTTTGGTGACTGCTTCAAAGAAGACTATCAGGTTTAGGAGACATGATCTGCCTTTTACAAACCCAAACTGGGTGGATTCCAGAGTTTGGAGATTACCAATGTCTTTGTTTATAAGTTCCATGATGATACGTTTCATGGCCTTGCAGACCAGGCTCATCAGGCTAATGGGGCGGTAGTTCCCAGGGTCCGTGGTGGCTCCCCCCTTGTGTAGTGGGATAACTGTCATTGTGTGCCATTCAGCGGGCACAAAGCCTGAGGTGAGGCTATGATTGAACATGGAACTTAGGTGGGGTGCCAGTTTGTTCTGTAGTTCATGTAGAACGCAGCCTGGGATGTTGTCTGGTCCCATGGATGCTGTGTTCTTGGCTTTGGAGAGTGTGTTTTTTACCTGTGCAGCCATGATTACAGGAACTTTGCATTCTTCCGGTATAGAGATGGGCCCTTTAGGGGGTGAGAGGGGGGTAAAGTTAGCACTGAACCTGTCTGCCAGGATGTTGGCAATATCAGTTGGGTCTGTATATTTAGTGCCATTGTGCTGTAACTCAGACAGATCTGAGTGTTGTCATTGAGATTCTTGACATAGGTATAGAATGCTTTGTGGTTGTCTTTAGAATCAGTGGCGATTTTGTTTTCGTAACTAGCTTTGGAGGATTTTATCAGGGATCGCAGCTTCTTACTGAGGTGACCAGGGAGCTCCTCCACTCATGGGATTTTACTCTTTTTTGCAACAGTTTCTTTCTTCTGTTGTACAGTTTGTTTATGGCAGAGGACCAGCAGATTGGCTTCCTTTTTTTGGAGGATAGTGTCTTGGTTCTGTTTGGGACAGCACGATCCATGCACTCGTGTAAGTGCTTATAAAGTGCAATTGTGTAGGATTCGGTAGTCGTAACTGTATTGTCCATCTGCATGGGTGTCATGAAGTTCACCACTTCTGTCTTAAGAAGCATGAATTTGGCTTTGGAGAAATTTTTTACCATGGGTTTCTTAATGGGGGGTGGGGGCAGGATGCGGATATCTAGGTTGATTAGCTTATGGTCGGATTGGACCAATGAGTTGTTGACTTCAGGTGTGGAACACCGGTCACTCATGTTGGTAATGACTAGATCTAGGCTATTGTTGCCCCTGGTGGGGGTGTGGATAAGTTGATCCAGGGCATTGGAGTTTATGAATTCCAGAAAGCGTTGAGCGAAGGAGTTGGTACCATTATTAGGGTGTTTGGTTGAACCCTAATATTTTCCAGTACATCAAGAAAAGAGGAGTGGGAATCCTGTGGCATGGTGGGGGATCTGTAGCAAGCTACAATTTGGATTGCAGTTTTGCCCAGAGTTAGTTGCACCTGGATAACCTTGGATGCATTATGCTGAGCAACTAGCCTGGAGGTATGGATATCCTTAATGAATATGGACACACCTCTGCCTTTGGTGTTCCGGTCCAGGTTACATGGCCGAAAAGTGTGGTATGAGTTATAGCCTGGTAGTGCAGGGGTGCTCTCTGGAGCCTTGAACCAGGTCTCACTCACTGCACAGATATCGATGTTCTCCATTTTAAGGATTACCTCGAGTGAGTGCATTTTGAGATTTAGACTTTTAGCATTGAGTAGCATCACCCACAGTTTTTGCTTGCCTGTTCCTGTTATGGTGGTGAATTTGTCATTTGAACCTTGCCTAAAAAACGCACTATAGGGGCGGCAAGAACCTTAGCCAGTATCTGGAATCCCAGGGGTGACAGTTGCAGGCCATCTCTGGCAAAGCATCATGGTCTGTCAACCATGTCATCCCAGGCAGACAGATACTAGATCCCTTTAGAATGACACCAGAAGCTTAGCCAATTGTTGAAGTTAATCATTTTGTCCTTGTACTGCGGTATCATTCTGGGTGATGGCAGAATGCTACTCAGGGCTAGGGTCATATCTGCCTAGGCTACAAGATTGGAGAGCTCTTCCATGTCTCTTTTCATGTAGTCCAGGGAGGTACATCTCAGGTCGTTCACACCAACATGGACAATGACAGAGTCATATTTGTACTTGTTGTGGAGTGACCTGAGTGTGTGGGTTATGCGGCATATCCTGGCATCTGACAGGCAGCTGACAGTAACCTTCCCCTTGTTTAGCCTGGTGAGTGGGACATCAGTGTGCCTGACTATAGAGTCACCTATGACTAGTGTGTTGGGTACGTTGTTTTGCATTATTGGCTGTGGTTGAGTGGCACACTGAGTCTGCGGGCTATGCATCATTTGGGTTGTGTTGGGGGGTGGAGGTTGCTTGCATTTCTGCTTTGGAGGTCTCTATTGCTTGAGCAGATTATTATTGAGAGCCTCCGCGAATGTTTTTGTGTTTCTATGTGTGGATTTTGGTGGTGTAGATTTAGTGAGACGATGTGATGAGTGTGGTGTGGTACAAGTGTTTACCTTCTCCTCCTGACTGTCAAGTTCAGTCTTGGTTGGAGAGAGCTTTACCTCCAGTTTGGGTAGATAAGTGCATCTCTCACAGGTTGTAGTGTTGGGCAGGGGCGGCTCGTGGCATCGGACTGCCGGACTGCAGCCCCCTCAGCTAAAAAAAATAAAGTGTGAGAAAATGTAAAAAAAAAAAATACCTTTTTTTTTTGTTTAAAACAAAATTCGACTCAGAAGTACATGCATTTAAACAGCTTTTTGTTTTGTTTGCAGGGCATCATTGTGATGCCCAGAAGTCTATCGGTTCAAACCGCATAGAATTAGAAAGAGACTCGGACTTCGGGCGCAGGCACGCCATGACGCATTGGGCTCGGGACTTCGGCGCGCGAGGCACGCCGCGCGTGGCTGGGCTAAATGCTGCTGATTGGTTGTCGCTCTCTTCCTGGGCTTTATGTGCTGGGAAAAGAGCGAGAATCAATCAGTCACAACTTTTATCTGGGCTTGCCCTGCTGCTTAGTTTTGCGAAGGAAAATCTAAATTTGCAGCTAGAAGGAGACGGACAGTCACTCATTTAAACTTTGAGGTAGCGAAACAAAATGAAAAAAAATGTATATTGATTCACTAAATGAAATCTGGTGGTATGTCAGTCTACTTGCTTGCCTAAGCAGTATTGGTTTATGTGTGTATTTGTGGTGGTTTAATTTAAAGGTTTTCTTAGTTGAAGTTGAAGTCGGACAGTTGCTAAGCTTGCTTTGAAATCCACCAACGTGGGCCTCTTAACAGCCAGATCATTTTTTTCCAGTGGAGTCTGTCACTGTCTGAAGTTTAGTTTTTGTCAGACTTTGCATGGTGGCTTTTTTGTACCCTCATGTCTATATTCAATACACTGATTTTAGCTTCAAGTCAACCTTTTCTTCCTTTCTGGGCACTTTGTCTGTAGTTATTCTTATATACAGTATTGTTTCTTATAGCTGTACTCATATATTGTGCCTTGAATTATACTGTTTTACTTAGTGATGATGCTTTATCTGTTTCTTGTCATAGTTGATTTATGCTATACTTGTTAATTTAACTGATTTTTTTTCCATTTGAAATGTATATTGCAGTTTCTGTGGGGAGATTTTCTCCGGTGTAAATCAACATTGCCCAGTAGGGATAAGAACAAAATACTTGGATTGGATTGAACAGAACAAGGAATACACATTCTGCAAATTTATTTTGTAATGGGCAGCTTTTGTAAATGAATGTTATAAGTAGGCATCTTGTGTGGTGTCCTTATATGGCAAGCCATGTCCATGAAACTAAATGGGCAGACAAAATAGTAATTGCTTTTTTATTTTATCTCTAGTCAGCATATCGTTGCTGAAGCTTTTTAGTCTTTTTTTGTAATGAGCATCCTTTTTTTTTGCAATGATATGATGAAGCAGGTGATTTCTTTATATGCCTCTAGGAGAAGTGAGATAAAGTAGAAGGTTTATATGATACAAAGGAAGTTATTTGGCAAAAGGGCCATAATGGTCAGAAAATAAAACGATTTTTTTTTTTTGTAATTTATTATTTATACATGTGTGGTGTGCTGTTTACGGAATGTGTAGGCCAACATAAAAACTTTTATTGGGAAGTTATACTTTGAGTTGTAAGGTGTGCATGAATAATTATGATTGGAAGTTTTCCAAAGTGGTTAAAGTGAGTTCATGCTTGCTGTAGCAGGTTCAATGACCTGGTGTTGTCCGTTTGAGGTTAGGCAGTCTTTTTAATTTGTATTTATTTTTTGTTTAATTAGTGTGTGTGTGTGTGTGTGTGTGTGTGTGTGTGTAAAAAGAGTGACTGCACATGTGTGAATCTACATGGTTGAAGTAAAACTTTATACAGTGAGTGCAGGTAAGGTAAGTAGGAGTGAGCATGAAAATGAATGTTTGACAGAAAAGATGGTTGTGGAAGATTACATTATAGCATACAGTGTGCATGTACAAGTGTCTGTGAGAACAGTAAAGACTAGGTAAGGGGATAGATAATAGATTTAGACTATTTAATGTTTGGTATTGTGTGTGAACGTGATCTATGTTCATTTGTCTTCTGTAGTAGTTGTGTTAGGGAAACATTTCTAATAGTATAATGTGCAGGGTTAGGGTTATATTTACCAAATGCAAGTAAGTTGGTGCAGGGGGGCGACACTCACCCTTACTGAAGTACATACCTCTCAAACTCTTTAGTGCAAGAAATTTGGTTAAAGCCTAAAATAATGGAGGGACAAAGGCCCAGAAAATAGGGACATATTTTAAATATTGCTCTTACAAACTTAGAAAGTTGCTACAATAGCTGGATTTGTCATCATGCATTCCCTGAAGGATATGAAGTCTGAAACTGAAATGTATCTCATTATTCATTGACCAACACACATTTTATGAGAAACAAGCCTATGAGGCATAAATCTGGGCATTCTGTAACAATCTGGACAGTTGAGAGGTATGCTTAAGCAAGAACTGTATACAACCTACATAAGTCATTGATTTCACACTGTAAGACTTCAGACAGCCTGTTTTTTGGTTCACAAATTTGAGCAAGGTCAAAAATCATACATTAGTACTGATTTTCTCCCTTGAGTTCTGAGTGTCCTTCAGTTGTGGCTGTCCTTTAAGCACAATGCTTGCACTTTTTATTAATTATAGCTTTGTATATTTTATCTTTTGGGTTCTGCTGTGTTTTGATGCCTTTTGTCTCGTCTAATGACAGAATAGGATACACTGTGAATAATATATAAAACAAATGCCTACAAAAGTAAATTAGGAAGAGCTGCTACACTGTTAGTTGTTGATGTGGGCCTGATCCACTCATTCATTTTCTTGCATTCTGGAGGGGAAGGAGAGCATACAATAAGTATCCTGAAATTGTTTACATTTATTTGCAAATAACAGGCTATTTTTCAACAGAGGTGATGTTACAGTTCAGCATGTGATTTAAGGTCAACTCAGAAGAAAGACCAACACCTTTAATATAATAGAGGGAGAGAATTACACACACACAGAGGCAATTACTAGAAAACAAAAAAAACTCTGGACCATGAATATAGTCAGACTGCACTACGTAAGCATGATGTACATTTTTAAATCATTTGGACATTTACACTCAGTGTTTAAGGTTTGCTGAGGGAGAGTAGAGTATAGTCTGCTGTTATTGCATTTTTTCTGTTTAGGTGTTCGTGTTTAGATTTAGATTTTTTTCCTCTTTAGTACTAGTGTCTGGTGGGCTTGGCAGCTAAGTTAAAGTATGGTAATAAATAATGGAGTCTCATGTCTAAGTCCCAAAACAGTAAATGTTAGGAACTATGGCTATATTTTGAGAATTTTGGATCAGACATATTTGTTTGACAGAGTTTGGCACATTGGAGGATGGCAGCTATAAGAATGTGTAGATATGTAGGTACTGCTCTACACTGGTTGTATTGCTTACAGGAAAGGAATATGGATAAAGTGTTGGTTCATACCATATACTGAATTTCTGCTTCTTATAAGTAGATATACTTGGCTTTTTATGTTAGACTGTCACTGTCCTTTTCTGTATCATCACCATTTTTACAACATGAGGGACTGATTATAAATTAAATTGGTTATGTTGGATAGTGATCTTAGTAATAAAAGGTTTAAAAAGATGATTTAGTACATTTTGAATGAGTGCAGATGTTAGAAAAAGAATGACCTCTTTGCCTCCATAAGCCCTTTCTCAGGAGCTAATGAGTTCTTTTGGTGCAAAGGTTTCTGCTAAAAGAATTCATTAACTCATGATAAATGATCATGAAGACTGGTAACCTGAATTATTTTCTTTTACAGCATGTATGTTGGTATGTTAAAGCTATAAAAGCACTTTTCACAATTATAAAGTATTTAAGAAAGGAAAATAAGCATGTACTGAACCATATTACAGAACCATGCCTGTAAGTAAAGCAGCACTTTTAAAGTTGTATTATGTGGAAAATAAGCATGTACTGAACCGTATTACAGAACCATGCCTGTAAGTAAAGCAGCACTTTTAAAGTTGTATTATGTGGAAAATAAGCATGTACTGAACCGTATTACAGAACCATGCCTGTAAGTAAAGCAGCACTTTTAAAGTTGTATTATGTGGAAAATAAGCATGTACTGAACCGTATTACAGAACCATGCCTGTAAGTAAAGCAGCACTTTTAAAGTTGTATTATGTGGAAAATAAGCATGTACTGAACCGTATTACAGAACCATGCCTGTAAGTAAAGCAGCACTTTTAAAGTTGTATTATGTGGAAAATAAGCATGTACTGAACCGTATTACAGAACCATGCCTGTAAGTAAAGCAGCACTTTTAAAGTTGTATTATGCTTACTTGTCCTGCCATAACATTTTATTACACTTACAATTTTCCTTATTTTAACAGATTGCGGGGTAATAAAAGGGTGGAAACTCATTAATAATGAACAAGGAGCTAGAAATAAAACTATAGAGGTGGAAAAGAGATACAAAGTATAGATTGTACTACAAAACGCTAAAAATCCCTTATACTTCAATACTTGGTGAGTCTTGGATATACAGCACAGCAGTCAGACCTAATTCATTACTTGCTAGCCATTTGCACAAGCTGCCTTTCTTTGAGGCATGGTACTTTTCTGCAGAGAAATGCTTTTACAAAGAGATGACTTGCTACAGTTCACAGTGACTGAGCATAAATAAAATTTAAATTACAACTTTGAATCTGTTTTGTAATTCCAGTGAAGGTATGCTAGCAAATGCACTTTCTTTTTTTCCCCTATATCCTCTAAGAATAAATGTTTACACATTTTGTAGCCTTGGTTTCTACACCTGTAGTAGTAACTTGTTGTGGGACATTATGCACTGAGACCAGCTGCTCAATTTTCAGCCTCATCACAGTGAGTAGTAAATGTCATATATTTATATAGGAGGTTTTATCTTCTTGAGATGAACAAATTAATAATTAACAGTATACTGCAGTGGTTTAATACACTCCAGTGAATCATGCTAGCTTCAGGTTATATGGCACCGACTTTTAAAGAAAGGATGCAGAGTATACAAGAGATAACAGATTATACACAGACTAGTGTTAAGAGCTGAATATGTAACTATCCTTATTTGATGCTGGAAGATCAGAAGGCTGTGGATTCTATTCCTACCCCAAAATAGCAGCTCAAATTAAGTGGCTTTTTAAGTCATAAAATGATTTTACACTCTTGAATGAAGTTGGTGACAGAATGTCTATCAGATGAATAGCTTGCTAGTCCCAGCAGGAAGACAGGACTGATTTTTATAGTTTTATGACAGGGCAGGGTATGTACTTGTGATCATATTTAGTGCACCTTACTGGTTAGCAGAAGTAAGCAGTCAGTAGTGACACACATTTATCTAAAGCAGCTGTTGATGTGCTTACTTCTTAACAAAGGGCCTGAATGTGTTTAAGACCATAAGAGCAGAATTAATGGTCGTGTGTGTGTGTGTGTGTGTGTGTGTGTGTGTGAGTGTGTATGTATTTAAAAGAAATAAACTTGTATTATTAGTAATAGCAGTGTTTATATTTTTCTCATTTGTTGTACTCTTAACATTTTTCCCAGAACAAGAGGTCTGAGCGTAATAGTATTTCTGGGGTGTCATTACCACGACCACTGCAGTTCCATTTTTTTGGCAGTATTGTTTCAGAGCACCTATAGAATTAAGAAAATACATTGCTTGGGCTTACATTAGAATAATCTAAAAAATAAGCAGGCAGTGTACACATAAACTGTGGGGTTAAATCAGTATCTGTGGTACTTCAGAATCAGTACATGTAAAATGGAATGCCTGGAATATCATTTCTGTTTGGTGGTACTCTAACTTACATTTGCTTAAGTTTTTGGTTCTGCTCCATATGTGTCTTTTTCTGAAAAAGTACATAATTGCTTAAAATATAATGTGCATAGAAATAAGGAAATTACTCTTGAGAATGTCTGGCTATGACAATGGTTACAGTATGATGGTATTTTGGCCAACTATGAGTCTTTATGGAGGTTAGGATATCTATCAGGGCATTTTGTATCATAAATTGGTAAGCATGTCCAGCATTGATCCCACTGTACTATAGCCCCACCCATTTTGTTGACCACACCCCTTCCTGTTGGCCCCACCCATCCAGCTGTCTCCTGCAGCCCCCCTTTGACTGGAAGTCACCAGCCGCCACTGGTGTTGGGTGGTAGGAGGAGAGGGTTGTCTGTGTACACGAGGCAATTTCTACATTCCCCAAGATGCCCAGATTCATCAGATAGACAGGAGAGAACACTGGGTGCTGACCCTTGGACATGCCTGAATAAAAAACTATTTTCCTCTAGATAAGTGAGGAAAGTGAGTACAAGAGCTGTTTTTCTCTAAGCAAGTGAGGAAAGTAAGTACCAAAAGTGTTTTCCTCTAGGTAATGAGGAAGGTTGAGTGCTGTAGTAATTAATAGCTTATTTAGTGCTTACAACAAGTTCTGAACAAGTGCTGATCACGAATAAGCAAATTCAAGTGCTAAAACCAAGAATCTGTATCTGGACTAAGCTACAGACAGGAAAGGGGGGAAACAAGTGCAGATGCGGGCTTTTAAATCAGAAAGTTGAGAGAGATGGAAAAACTGCCCAAATGGCCAATAACTACAATTTCTGGCCCAGAACCACTCCTTATGTGGTAGATAGGTTACCTAGTGCTTACCACTCCCACTGATAAGCTAGAAGGCTTCCCTCCAGCACAGAAAGCTTGGGGGGCTCAGAAGCTTACATACAGTCCTGGATACAGCAAATCTGAATCTGGACTACACTCGTTACAGGAAAGGTAGGAAACAGGCTTAGATTTTTTTTTTTTGTACAGAAAAGTAGCTAAAACAGCAGTAAAAACAATTCAAATGCAGTGCAAGCTAGCACATGAGTATGTAGCAATGTTAGACCAAACAGTTTAAAAAAATGCAATTAAATTAAAAATGACTAAAAACAAGTGCAGAAGGAGTCTATTAGGCAGAATGAGGTAAAGAGATGGGACTGGGGGGAGTGTCCCAGATCAAATCTACAGTGGGGGCGGGCAACTGCAAAAGCCTCCAAATTTAACACCACCTTCAGCAGTAATCTGAAAAACTATACAGTGAAGAAAAAATAACTTCCACAACTCTGAAGTCAGCCAGCAATGATATAAAATTAGTTAAGCAACAATTAACAGTACACAACTCTGAAGTGCCAGAAAAATATACTTTGCTCTGTATATCTCCAGATAGTTTAAAGAGCATTCTGTCAAGACCCAGGAAGGCTCCAGCAATGATAGATAATAATCATATAATAGTTTTTATACATTCCACATGACTAAATTGAGTATTTGCCTTTTGAGATTTTATCATAACATCTACTTCCTTAAGTGGTTGAGCCTCTCTTACTTAACTGAACTTCACTGTTTCCACATAAATTATTTACTTACAAAAAATTATTTAAATTTACTGTGGCAGTCTCTGTGGCTAACATCACCTTCAGTGGGACTCGTTCCTAGGTTATAACAATGATGATGCCTGCTATGCCATGGTAGGGTATTGTGACTTGGCATGGGCAATCAATCATCTCTTCCAGGCATGTGTTGAAAAAACTGCTACTATCTGTGAATTTTCTGTCTCATGCACAGGAATTACCTGTTTGGACTACCACATTCTCAGCAAAATCATGTGCAGCTGAATATAAATTGTTCTTTTTCACACATGGTCAGAGCATCTTAAGGTGGTCTTTTCACATCCCCAACCCCACTGCTACACTTTGTTGCTCCCACCCTGGTAGTTGACTAACCAACCTGTTCCCTGTATCTGCCACTGACACATACAAGTCACATAAGTCTCTGCTATCACATGTTAAAGTAATTTCTGTACAAATCACCCAGTTTTACTTGCTTACACTGTCAAGTAACAACATGCAAGGATATACCATTCATTGGTATTATTATACAATACACTCCAGGTTCAACACTTAACCTTTAAATCCAGCAGCTGCAACAGTTTTAGCTCAGGGCTGACTCTGTCTGATGCTAGCAGTACACAGCCTTTACATGGGTAGGTAAAGGTTGTGAGCATTGCCTGGCATCAATGTTACTATGTGTATGTGCATAGGAGGAAAGTTTTAGCCCCTTAAGTGGTGAATGTGTGTGCTATGCATTGCCTCTTAGTAAATGTGAGGGCATATTGAGCAGGTCTACATCTACCTACACCCACAGCAGCTGCTGGTTCCCCCACTGACTCCTCACTTGCATGTAGCTGTGGTGACCTTGCCATTAGTGGTGGGATGTGTGCCCCTTCCCCTTCTTGATCCTGCTGAAGCTGTTTTCTCAGGGCACATACAGTCAGTATTTCAGTACATGTAAGTGGATTGTATGGCGGAGCTCTCCCGGATGTATCGAGGTAGTGGAACTGTGACTTCATCAGACCAAATACATGCTCTATGATATTTCTGGTTTGAGTATGTGCCTCATTATCGCATTCTTTAGTGGGTGTGTGTGCATTTCTAATGGATGTCATCAGCCATGGTTCCAGTGCATAACCTGCCTCCCCCAGTAAATGTCCCTGTGGGATATGCCCCCTAGTGAACTTCTGATACAGTTGGGAGGTGTGCCAGATATGTGAGTCATGGTAATGGCTTGGGTTCCCAGGACACAAATTCAGGATGCTTCCCTTGGCATCACAAGTGACTTAGCAGTTAATAGAGTGGAAGCCCTTTCTATTTACATAGAGCCTTCACTGTTCTCTGGGTGGTGCCTTAATTTCTATAGGTGTACAATGTATGGCACCCAGTACTTCAGGGTAGTGTGCTACAGGGTAGAACTCCTGCATATGTCTAGCTCTGTCCTCAGGAGTATGGGGAAAATATACTTTGTCACTGGCATCTTTGAGCATAGCTTTCAGAAAGGATCCTGGATGCTGATACCTATGACTCCCCCAGCATGTCCTCTGTTAGTATCTGAAAGGTACCTGTAGCTAAAATTCTAAGTGCTACACACACATTTGTCTCCACTGGTACGGGTTCCCATTGGTTTTCCCTGGCTCTGAGTTGAGGACAACAGAGATTGCAGAGATCCTGTAGTGCGTCTCTATCTACCCTGTAGTGCCCTACAATTTCCATGTCATGTAGATTGTGATAATTTAAAATGGGTCTGAAAACTCTTCTTCTTGGCCTTGGTCTATTAGCAACAGCATAGATTTCAGCCTGTTGCACATATACATGAATTAAAGCAATAGATGCCCCTAGCATTGTTTCTTTGTAGGCTCCTTTCTATGTCTGTATTCCAACAGGTTTTTGCATTCACAGGGAAAACCAGTGCCGAGTCTACACAGTTGCTTTATATCTTGTTGACTAGCTCCTCCATCTTGGACTGGTTGATTAGAATACAGTTCAGCTGCTTAAGCTCTAATTAGCATGCCATGGTATTTACCTTGTTTGCACTGCTCTGCACACTATGTAGAGCTGCTTACTGAATCTAAAACAGTGCACTACCATGTAGGCTTTATTAAATGTGGCCATTTAAGTTTAGAAATGTTAATGAATTAAACAAATATTCCTACAAGGTTTGTTGCAGAAGTTGACAAAAAGCAGGGAAGAATATAACACTTTCCCCTCTGAGTGTTGCTGATTACAGCTAATCACCTCATATTAGGGAAGGTTACACATTTCCTTTGTGCAATTTTACAACCTATATAAAAAAGCAGACTAAGAAAAAATACATGCGGGGGGGGGGGGGTATATGCTAATGCAGGGAAATATTTTGTTTTGGGAGATGCATATGAGAATTCATTAACTATACCTATAGACAGCTTGAAAATACAAGCCAAAGACAGGACAGAGATCTGGTGACAGAACTGAGGTTTCTTGTTTCTGATTAATATGTCACCAGAACCTTAAAGTAGTGTTACAACTTTATAATACATGTACTTAATGTTTATTCTCTCTCTGTTATACAGTTATGGTCAGATATTTTGATTATAGGATTTCATTCATTATTGTTAACTTTTCATCCATAACTGAAGTCACAAAGCATACAAAGTAAAATGCTGTGTGATCACATAGTTAGTATTCCTAAATATGGTGGTATGTTGGGGAGAATCAAGCCCCCCAAATACATTCTTTCCTTAAGATGTCATTCACAGTTTTGCAATGGATGTGTTTCAAAGCAGGTTTCAGCTAAGGAGCTGAAATACTGATCAGCACATTACCCAAGGAAACACGTATATATTTTATACCTGTCTATATCTATCTGGTGGGGGGTAAATGAGTTACTTCCTGTGATACATAGTTTGAGTCCCTGAGCCTTTATTTGCCTGCTGTGTGACCTTGAGCAAGTCACTTAACTCGACCATGATTTGGAACAACTGGGAATTCAGCTAGGCTCTTTAATGGTCTCCTGGACAACCTTTCTTGTAACGACCTATGAACTTGTACTGACTTGCACTGTCTGCTAATAGTTATTGTTTGAGTTCTCATAGCAGATCCTATTTGCACTGATGTTAGCATTAAACTTATCTGAAAACAGGTATACAAGTTTATATCTAAAAATTAAGTACCAACTCTACATAGTTCTCCAATACTGACTTGCTCAATTTTCTACCTACAAAGTGCTTGACTGAACTATCCAAAAGAGTACATTGGCATATAAATATCTTTTTTATAAATATATTCATCCAGTAATTTGTTGCTTTTATGTAAGCAGCTGAAATTATACTTTACTTATTTTATGTGAATGTACTGAAATTGTGCTCTACCTGTACTGCATTTATCTTTGATATAATGCAACACAGAAATTTTTAATCAGATTATACATTCATTATATGCTGTTCAGATTGCTACAGTCAGATTATTAAATTAGTAGTAGAACTAAAAACAATTCTTCTTTTTCTTTTTAAAATGCAAAACAATTATCACTGGACCAGACTTGAACATGCTACAGCTGATGCAGTATACAAGCAGGTGGCCATAAATGAAGAACATGCCTGTACTATGATTTTACAAAAGTTGGCTATGTTGACAAAACAATCTGAGCAAGGCAAAGGTGGCATATTTAGTAAAATTATATCCTATTTTGTAATATATTCTAGACATCTACATGATTATTTTTAGTAGTGTCTGATTTTGTTCAGTAAATGCAGTCTCATGTCCAACCCCGTAAGCCAGAAGATGTGCACAGCAAGTCTTAACACTGACAAAAGGCAAAATAAATGAAAGCAAGGAAATGTTGCTCAATATAATCTGCGTGGATGTTATTTGATTAAATGTTTGCTGAAACAGTTCTAAATAAAAAGCAGAAGGAATTAGCATTAGAGAGAGCGAAATGTAGGTTACTCAACACACAGAACTATCCTAGTTAGAAAACTGAAGTTTGCTCATTCAGTAACTATACAACAGCAGCTGAACTATACAGGTGAATGCTTTGAGTACCTGCATAGACAGTAATGTGTTTGCATATGCTTATTACATCATAGGTTAATAGGTAGGTACTAGGCTATCGGCCCAAGGGCCTAAGTAAGCCTAGCCAACAAGGTTCCCTGGCTTACGCCACCGAAGAAAGTTAATTTTCTGTGCCCCTGTCAAGCAGAGCCACAGAAGTGATCCCCAGGGTGTATTTCCTATTTCCCGTCCACTCATCAAGATTTTTCTTGAGTGCTAAAGAGGAACTTTGCTTGATACAGATGGGTAGCTTGTTCCAGAGTATAGGAAGTCTCTGGGACAGGAATCTATCCCTCCAGCATGTCCTGTTTATTGGGGTGACAAGGTTTAGGTCCCTAGAGCGTGTAGCTCAGAGGGATTGGGATTTCTTTAGGTGTTGCATGTCCAACAGCTCTAGGTTTAACATAGCTTTATATGTTAGGCAGAGATCTCCTTGGCATAGATGATATGCTACAGAGTAAAGCTGGAGTTTTTTGGGACGGTCAGTGTAGGGCATCTGTTTGAGGCCAGTAATCCTCTTTGTGAGGTACTTCTGTGGCCTTTCCAGCTGCTGCAGATGTCTTGTGAGGTACGTTCCAAAATGGGCGTTGTACTCTATAATGGGTCTAATGAGTGCTGAGTAGAGGCAAACAATGACCTCTTTTTTCCTGGATGAGAGCCCTTTTATGATGAGGTGTGCCTCATAGAAGGATTTCCTGACTACTGTGGCAATGTGATTATCAAAGGAGAGACTACTGTCCACCTGGGTCCCAAGATCTCATCACACATTTGGAGTTAAGTAGACTGCTGTTTATGTGGTAGTTCATGGGTACAGAGTTTTTACCAAAGGGGACGACAATGCACTTTTTGGCACTGAGCTTGAGGCCATGGCTCTAACACCAGGCATCTGTCTCAGTGAAGCATGAAATGTTGTTTAATACTGATGTTTTAAGTCTGGGGTGTAAAGGAACATTCAATACTTTATTCCTCAGATTCATTGTTATTTTCACTTCTTAATGGGCCAATGCGAACTGTATTTCTATTTTTTTTTAACCAGGTAAACCCACTAGGTGCTGTTGAGTTAAATGACTTACTTATTCAAATAATGTGCAAATGGAGAATAAAGAAATCAAACCCCAACCACAGGATGAAATTCATGGGCAGCTAAATTACCATACATAACTGCAATGTAATGTACTGATTTGTTGATTCTCTGTAACAGTGAAGGATACAGTCCAGTAAGACATGAAGCTCATTCAGTATTCAAAAGTCTTTGCCAGTTTAAGCCTACTTAACCAAGCAATGTTTTTCTAAATCAGGCTGATAAAGCTAGTTTGATATCAGTTTGCAATAATAAAACATGTGGAGGCAAAACAGACTCTTCATAAAATGTGTTTTTAATTTACTTAATTCATGCCCAGGAGACACCATCCAGTTCACTCAATAACTCTAATGGACAGCAATATCTGATGAGAAATGTTGACGTGTTTCATTTAAGCACAATAGTCTTCAATGAAGTGTCATAAAACATATCAACAGTGTCCCCAGAAATTTATGATGATACAAAACTAAAAGAAGAAATAGTAATATAACTTGCAGATCTTAAAACATTTTAAAAGTCTAAAACGGGTTGAGCTGTAAAGGAAGTTTAGATGGAATTGTAAGTGGAGTGGAGTAAGGTGAATTTTATGTAGAATTTGCTTTCTGCCTATTCTTCATTCATTGTTACAAAGATAAAAGATACACTTTGATTGATGAGTAACTCAAAAAAATACCAATTTCATACTTGGGCATTTTTCCATTTACTTATTGTACTTTGTATTCTGGTAAACAAGAGGTTTTATTTACCTTTGTTTGAGACTTTTTTCCTGTTTTCTGGTAGTCAGCAATAGAAATGAGGAAGTCAGTGAAAGGGGTGATACAGAACTTCAAGCAGATGACCAGCCTGAAGATGCCGTGACTGCAACTATAAAACGAGAAAACAGCCTCCGGCAAAGGCAGCGCATAGGAAGGTACAGTAACTTGCACCTTGTATACAAATATGAAGTCAGTTATAAATAAAATAATATTTTTTATTTATGAGAAAGGAAATGTTGATGAATCAAAAGAATGGAGAACAAGAATTCAAAGTATTTTTTTTTTGTATTCAACTGGAGCTTAAATTTAATGTAATGCAAATTCCTAAGTAGCAGCAGCAGAATTTGTCTTGAAATATTTATCTTAAAAAAAAAAATAGGAAGATACTAATCTTTCTGGATAGCCATGGTTACAGGGTAAAGTTTGTTTCTTCATATGACCTATGGAAAAGTCTGCAAGGGCAAATACGAAAAAGGAGAAATACGTGCTGGATTTGTTTTGGTCCTCAGTTTTTTTTTTTTTTTTTTGCACCTTAACTTTAGCTTTAGGTAAGCACCTGTTCCTGGTGTGCCTGTCCAGGTATGATTAACACACTAAATAATTTGTTGCTCTTGTGTGATGTACTCCATTTTTTTCCAGCAGATACCTCACACCAGGGCTGTTTTGGCCCAAATGTAACACTCTACAGTTGAACTTTATTGCACACAAATGCAAAGTTTGTGAATTCTTGGTCAGCCTTTTAAGTGTTTCATTAGTCTCCACCTCCCTCCTGCTGTACCTGTTTTGTAGCATCTCTGAAGAGGTTGAACCCTTTTGGTTTTCACTTGGATATGCCTGAACTAATCACACAGTGAAAAGCACCAAACCCAGGGCTGACCTTCATTACATTCCATTAGTCACCTTTCTTATTCCTGACATCACCTATCTCACAACCTTCAATATCCCTTCTTTAACCCATGTAACAGTGTAGCTTTCTCGGCCTAAGCGCTGCCCCCAACAAGGCCATCTTTGCTTTCTTTCACAAACCAAGTCATTAACCTTGGTAATGTGCAGAAAGAGAGTGGTTTTCAGTTCTCCTTTTCAAGCTGTTCTGTGATGCAGTCGTAAAACTGGGTCATGACTTAATGACATTTCATTCTGGTTAGGAATCCATAATTGTCTCTGTTCTGCAGATTGCTGTCTTAAAATGAAGCAACTAGCCTCTTCCTCAGCATTCTACCAGTGATTTTCACTGCAAAGATGGTAGGCAAATAGGCTTTCTCACTGCCCAATTCTTCTTGCTTTCCCTTTGTAGAATGGTACCACTTTTGTTGTTGTCCATTCTTTAGGCATTTCTACAGTGGCCAGTGATCTGCTGAAGAGCTCTGTCAGGGAATTTGCTAGGGTGGTGTTCAAATTCCTGAAAACTCCAGAAGGCAGCTCATCTGGTCCTTGTATTTAAGTATCTCTAAAGGTAATTCCCTTCTCAAGCTCCTTCCCTATTCTGGTATAGCATCATCCCCTTGTTTCCTTTATGAAGGCTGAAGCAAATGTTTGATTCAGTACTACGTAAACTTTTCCTCCATTCTCCATAGCTAAAAATCCTCTGTTCCATTTCTTAACCCTTTCTATCAATACCCCTTTACTTTTTCTTTACTGCCCCACCTCCACCTCTGCACTCCCTGATTTCCAGCTCCTGTAAGTCCTACTATTTGTCCTAATTTCTAGAATCACATTCCTATGTAGACACATTAGTCTTTGTTTGTTTTTACCTTTTTCTCTCTTTCTTAAACCCTCATTCACCACCCTAAATGCTCCATATCTCTGGCAGAAGATATGCCATTTGGTGACTAGTGACTTCATGAATGCTATTTTGTCAATCAAACCCAGTCAAAAATTATAAATTCCAGAATATTTTACTATTTTATTAGTCAATTGTATTATATTCACTAATATCCACTGAGTTTTTTTCATTTGGTTTTGGCTTCCTCAGTTACAGTCCGGAATATATATTTTAAACAACTTATTGTATCGGTTTATTGACTTACTGGTTAAGTTATTGTTATACACTATTAGCCCTGAGTATTAGGTATACTCCTACAGTTTGTTACTTAATGTTTTGCTTTTATTGTTATCTATTTCATATGGTTTTATTATCATATTGTTTTGTTAAAAACTTAACTCTAACCTGTCCACAGTTTTGCAAAACATCCAGATTTTTGCCTCATTTATTTGGTCTGTTCCTCTTATAATTTGTGGCTTTCTCACAAATCATTGAGGACTTAAGTCACTAAATAAAAGACTGACATTTGAGTTTCAGACATCATATCCTTCAGAAAATGCATGCCATTGCCAATCCTGTTATCGCATCAACTTTCTACATCCATAAGACTGCAAGACTGAAGTTCTGTCAGTTACTGTGCATTACTCTTTTCTGTGATCGTGCAAATGCAGAGTTAGTATATAAAAGTCAGGGAATGGGGCACAGCAGGGAGGGCTGACCCCTGCAAAAAATGGGTTTCCTCTGATGTGACTTGTATTTTGGTGGGTATGGCTTTCAACAAGTTTGATTCACCAATTCACTCTTTATCTAATGATGAGATCCATCCCTGGCACATTCTCATATCTTTACACCCACAGTTTGCCCCAGACTTCTAACTCATCCTTTACCGTTTTCAGCTAGCTAAGGATACATTTCTACCTTGAAAACCTACATCCTCATCTTTCTTTGTATTCTTACTCTTTTTGTCCATTCTATACCACACAGGAATGTTTACTGTTGGCTGCCTGTACCTTCCCGTAGATATCCTGGACTAACTCTACCTTGGTTAAGAACACATCCAGAATTCCATTTTTTATGCTACAGTCCTATACCATTTATCTGAAACCATTATGGTCCAAGACCTTGTTTAACTCCTGGTACTTCTCTATCCTGAAGCTTAGTATCTGCCAGTCTGCTCATGGCAGATTCATATCCCTTTGAGTATAACTCTAGTTTTCCTATCCCAATCTTTTCCTTAATGCATAACTGAGCTAATGCACTGTTTTACTTCAACAGTGTTCGCCCTTCCAATATCTTAACTAACAGGGTACTTACCTTAGATTCTGACTACATCCTATTTTGCTTCCTTCATGGGAAGGTGCCCTTCCTCCTGTCTGACATCATATTTGATACCCTCCTTTATGATGACTGCTACCCCATTTTCAATCTTACCTTTTCTGTCATTCCTGAGCAGCCAATACTCGGGTACCTCCAAAACCCACAATTTTCATGTGATATCCATCCTCTCATCCTGCATCAATGTTTGTTGCTCCTCCATTTTGCTAGTCATACCCCTTAAAATGCACACTAATCATCAGCCATGCTGTAAGTCAGTTTTGTTATTCTTTTATTTTCACTGTCCTGTTTTTCCTTTCTGTTGTGCCAAAGTACCTATCCCCTATCTTCTTACTTAGCTACCATGTTTTTTGGTGTTCAGAATAAAACTGTCAACCATTTACTCTGTAATAGAATAAAATGTACTTTTTGCTTATTCTGTTATCAGAAACTATGCATGGCAGCATCAATCCGTTTGCTAAATGGAGTTTAATGGTGAAAATTTGTGTCTTCTCATGGTGGCAACATTGCAGAATTTGAAGCTTGTTAGTGTTGCTCATTGCTAACGAGTTGTTTTCCTAAGCTTCCCACTTAAGGTGATAAAACAGGAGTAGAAGCAAATAAGATCTGCAAGCATAATATCGAAATAACAATTTCCCTTGCCATCATAGTTTGCTGTGGATCATTTTGAGCAACACATTCAAAGAACTGTTGCCAAGTCTCCCCCTTCACTATGGATAGGCCAGTTAAAGCTGGAGAAATTATGGTTACAGAAAATACTAAACTGGGTAATCCAATCATTAATGGACATTTTTAAATTTTAAGTTTTTCACGCCTTATAAGAGGGTGCTATCTTAGCAGGCCTGTCTTCCATTTATCATAGTTTATGAGCATGTCTTGCAGTATTTTTCTTTATTAATGAGAACTGAAAATCAAATTTATTCTTTATGAGGTGCCATTATTTTTGGATCACAAGTTTTCCTTCCTCAAAAAAAGGTCAACACTAATAATACATATAAAACATGCATTGCTGTCCATGCAACATTCACATATAAACATGTCTACTACTATTTGCCACCTCTTCAGATCTGTCTGGTGCAGGCTGGAGTATATATGAATATGAAGTCATGAATCTAAGGTTTTATCCATTTCAAAGCCTATTTGTTTAACACATGATATCCTTTGTATGGGACGATTGAAAAAGTCTGAAAAAGTAACAGTAATTGCCAATTAAACATAGACTTGGATATATACAGCTGCCACACATCAGGCCACATGGATGTGGCAGTACTGTGACATATTTTGAATATTGTTCTTGTCAGAAGTTACCCATTTGGCAGGCATGGAGCATTTATGGTAATGCTTAGTGAGTACCTCTGGCTCAACCTTGCAAGTCACCCATTTACTTTTCAGTACTGTGATAGGTTTAAGCATACTTCTGAACCATCTTTATTGCTTAACCAAGTAAGCAGCTAGAGAGCTGTGCATGTAGTTTAAATAAATGCTGTGCAAGAGGAATTCTAGCTACGCAGTCATCATGCATAACGCTGTCCAAATGCTGCTATATATAGTACGTAGACATAAAAAAACTACAACATTTGTTAATAACATCAGCTTGCTCCATAGGAAAAGGTAGATTCTTTCCTAATGCTATTTGTTCTCTTTCAGTCAGAGCAGCAGGAAGTCTCTGAAGCATTCTTTGCAGAATGGCAATATTTCTCCAAAAGAAAATCCAAAGGAGTTACAGAAGGGTCAACGGCTAATTGAAAAAGAGAATGTTGAAACTGGGAAGGTGAGGAGTGCATATATACATTAGAAATTAAATTAAAAATGGAATCCTGAAAGGCTGATGCTCTGAGACATTTGTAATAGTAGTGTAGCATACTTTGTAGCATAAGCTTTTGTAACAGAAAGCTTTCATAGCAAAACCAAGCTTATACAGAGGAACTTATGACATTCAGACATTTCTGCTAGTCGTGCGTGCATATGTCCCACTGGAATTAACAGAATTCAAAGTACTTTTCATTAAAATGGGTATGCTTTATTGCAAATTAATCTTATAGCAAAGTCAACATGCACTGAACAAGATAAACAAAGGTCTACACAAGAATATAAAATTATGATGTATTATAATTCTTTTATGCTAAAGAAATCTTCTCAAGATCGTGTATGATTCTCAAAGCACACATTAAGTAATTATATTAATTTAATGCATATCTTTGTTACTGTGATACATCAAATTAACAGAAGCACAGTTAACCTGCTTCATCTAGTTGGGCTTCCATAAGACAGACAGACAGACTTAAAAGTGCAATAAAAATTTATGTACAATACTTAGAAGAAAATAAGTTGCCTTCAGAATGGAATACATTATCTGGAAATTATTTATTAGGTACATACATATTAATTAATGTGTCTCTTATTTAATCAGATGTTTTCACTGCAGAATAAGACAATATTTTGTTTTTTGGTTTGAATTTTTTCATTAAGGATGCAATGAATATTGTGTGGGTAGCATTATGGCTCAGTGGATAAGGAATTTGCTTCACATCTCCGGGGTCTGGAGTTCAGTCCTGAATGTCGGGTCATTTGTGTGGAGTCTGCATGTTCATCTTGTGTTCGCTTGGGTTTTCGGCTACTATCCAAGTTTTCATCCGCCTCCTTAAATGATGCTGCTATATTGTTTTCATTAAAATTGTCCACACGTACTGAATTTATCCTTCACCTCATATCCCACCAGGGCTAGTCTTAGGCCATTTGGGCCGATTTGGCCCAAAAGGGCCCCGCTCCCAGAGACCCATACTAAGTTATGACATGGTCATTATACATTATGTGGCCCAGTGATTTGCCTGAGAGACACTACAACAAAGTGCAAGGGATTTTCCTACTGTTATATTTCCATCCTATTAGTTTACTAGTTTCAGTAGTGGAACAGACTACATTTCCCATCAGGCATTGCGCTAATGGCTAGTCCAGTATTATTAGTAGCTACAGCCTAATGACTGTTGTGTGGTTCACCATGTTAGCTGCTCACTATCCCATAGCTGCCAATTTCTGAACAGGGTTTTCAACTCCACACTGGTCAGATTAACAATATAGCTTAATCTGAAGACTAAGGGAGAGGTACTATGTTTTATTCTGGTTCTCTTGCTAATATGGCTTTTATGATTGGTTGCTAATGAATACCACAGTTAGTATAAAACAAAGACTATTAAGCAAAATAAATAGATAAAAATAACAGATACTGTGATGTGATATAACTTACTGTCATCAAGACATGTGCCATAATGTAAGGCAGAAAAATGCTTGCCGCAGTCACAGATCAATGCAAAATAGTCGCAGTGAAGTGAAGCATGAGGTGTGTGCACTGAATGTTAGGAGTCAGAAGAGAATTGACAAATAATTAACTTGGCTGAAAATGGAAGAGAATAACAAAACAATTTGACTCAAATGTGCATCACAGTATCAGTCACATTCCAGATTGGGGTTGGGGAGGTGCAACCCAGCAAACAGAAACTTAAATCTAGAAAATGGCTAGAGTAAACCAGGGAGGATTTTTTGGGGGGGAAAGTGGAATAACTTGATCTGAAGTTGTCTTCATTTGATCTTCAACCTGTTGGTTCCCGGATCCGGCACAGATCTGACTTGGCCTCATACCCACCATCTGATCCGAGATCAAAGCTCCTCCCCTACCCACAATGCCCCTGTCTCCTTCCTCCATTCAGATCTCATTTGCTGCACTAGTGTCCAAATTGCGATCCGTGCTGTCTGCTAAAGTTATTGGGTACGTGACCTTATTACTCCTTTTAGCTCTATTTTTCTAATATACTTTCCCCCTTTTCTGTTTTTCTGCCTCCCCTCATGCTCTCTGCATCGGTTAAAACAAACAAAAAAATCTTTCCTAACTCATGTGAGTGGTCTCTGTGTGAGTCAGTGTGTTGGGGCTGTGTGGTTGGGATTATGTCCGAAACCCCCAAACCAGGCTTTGTACAGAGTGTGGCCACAAGCTCTTTCCATCTGATGGCCACACTCTGTGCATTGAAAGTCTTGGGGCAGCCCATTTGGGGGCCTCCTGTTCCATCTGTGCTGGGTTTAATCCCTGGGCACTTATGGACAGGAGAAATAAGTTAATTTTGAAGGACCTTCTTCCCCCTCCTACCACTGGGGCACAGGCCTCTTCTGCCCCGGCTTCTACTTCCATCTCCAGCCCTGCCTCTGGGACTCAACCTCCTGCTAGGAGGTTTGGGGATGGAGAGAAAACAGCCAAGTCCAATGACAGGGCCAGGAAGTGATCCCTGGATCACTCGGCTTCGCTAGGCCCTCTGGCAAAAAATAGGTTGACCCTGAAGACGGATTCTCCCAGGCTCCATTCCCCTCGGTTCTCTCCAGAGCTGGAGGAGATTCAGACCCAGTTTCTGGCACAGGCTTCCCCTCACCACCCCTCAAGGCTGGTGTCAGTGGCCTCCTCTTCTCATTCCACCCACAGCCTTTCTGAAGCGGAGATGGATAAGATGATGCAAAAGTTTATCCGCACTTAGATACAGTTGGGAGTCCTGCCTGCCCCCTCTTCCTCCAGAATGGGGGGCATGCAATCTGTGTTCATCCCTATTACTCCTTCTCTGATCTGACCTCCGGTTTTGGAGACCTTAGAACCGAGGACACTCGGTGTCGAGGGGTTGGCTCCTATAGTACCTTGTACCTCTATGCCGGCCATGGCCCTGAGCAGGTCAGATCTGACTGGCTCAGCTCCAGATCTGAGGGAATGCCGTCTGCTCCAAGCCTTTCAGAGCAGAGCCTTCCCCTTGGTATCTAGGTGCCTGGAGGTTCGGCACCGGCTCCCTCATTGGCTCAGAGGGTTATGGCTCTGGCCATTGTTCCTTCCCAGGAGGTCCATTCCCCTTCAGCTTTTGACATGGTGGAGAAGGTCCTCTCAATCCCATCGAGATCTTTGACAATCTCATCTTCAGAGTCCGTCCTGGCTCCCTCTGTTTTTGGGGCAGAACCGGCTAGTCTACCATCTCAGGGACAGCCTGCTGCCTCTTTGCCCCAGAGCACTCTTCCTTGGGAGCAGTGAGATGTTGGCGAGTCCTCCCCAGAGACCCCCCCACTGAGGAGGACTCTCGCAAACGTAAGTGCAAAAGGAGGCACTTGGACTCCCCACTGGAGTCCCTCATGGAAGACACTGATTTGGAGGAAGGGAAAGATTTCCCCCCCGGTCACCCCCCTGAGGATGTCTCTTTTAGAGACGTCATGGAAATCCTACACCATTGTGGGGGTGGTCTGCCCAAAAACCTAACCCTAATGAATTGGTGTTTCTGGAGGCATTTGGCACAGGACTCTCTACTTTTTGGGTGTCCCCTCATGCAGATCCTTTGATGGATCCTATTACATCTTGGGCGTGGAAGGAACCAGACATGGTGGAGCCCATTCCCAAATTCCCAGAGAAGGTTTTGAGTCCCCCATTTAGACAGGACCCATTGGACTAAGGGATTCCCCAGCTGATGCCATGGTGGTGGCAGCCACCACTAAGAAGGAGCTCACCCAGGAGAGCTCCAGGTTCCACTCTTCTGAGAGAGACTCCAGGATGATGGACCATTTTGGGAAGTGGGTGTACACTTCAGCGGCCTTTCCTGTACATGTGCTGAATTATATGGCACATGTGATTAGGCTGCAGCAAGACCTGGTCAAGGAGGTCACTGAGTCTACCCCTGGGTCCATGTCAGTGGAGGACAAGAAAAAGTGTTCTCCTCCCGAATGTCCACCCTGATATCTATCCTTGACACCTCTATACATCTCCTCTCCCATGCAACCGAGGGCACCGCTAGAGCTGCCGGAACAGGCATTGCCATAAGGTGCCATGCCTGGCTCCAGCTTTGTGCCTTTTCAGGACCCTTTAAGGCATCTTTTACAAATGCCAAGTATGACAGTTCCTCCCTTTTTGGGAAGTCGGTACATGACACCTTAGTTCAGAGTGAGAAGGACAGGAAGACTCTGTCTGCCATCGACATCCGCTTTTCAGCCCCTCAACGAACCTTCTTGAGGAATCAGTGAAGGGCCAAGAAGATGTGGTTCCAAAAATCTCAGAGCTGTTCCCAAGACACTCAGGACTCACCTTCCCCCATGGACAGAGGGGGGATTTGATAGACACCACCCTAAAGGCAGAGGTGGTCTGAGAAATCAAGGGTCTCGAGAGCCTTTCTTGGAGAGACCTGTGCAGCAACCCTGAAGGGTTGCCCAGCTGCTTGTCTCTGGAGGCAGTCAGGGGGGGTCATCTATCCCTACACCTAACAGTGTGGGAGTCCATCACAGAAGATTGTTGGGTGTTGCAAATTATATCCAGAGGCTATTCAATCCCCTTTCTCACATTACCTCCTCCACCCAGACACCTCTTGGACATTCCACCCATGCAAAGTGAGGATGCAGCACTGGAAATCGCAAAGCTGCTAGAAAAGTGAGTCATCCAACCCATCCCCCCAGACCAGTCTGGGTTTGGCATTTATTCCAGATTCTTTTTGATATCAAAGAAGACGGGGGACTTAAGACCCATTCTAGATCTCTCCACCTTGAACCTGTCAATGGCCAAGATGAAATTCCAGATGGTCGCCCTTCTATCTATCCTGCCCTTCCCTGCAGGAGAACGATTGGATGTGCTCGATCAACCATCAGGATGCGTACTATCATATCAAAATAGACAGGCGCTCTCGGAGGTTCCTCCACTTCTGGCTGGGAGCCAATCTTTATCAGTTAGAGCGTGCTCCCCTTTGGTCTCACCACAGCTCCCAGGGTGTTCACCAAAGTGATGGCAGTGGTAGCGGCTCACCTGAGACTCCAGGGCATACAGGTCTTCCCCTACCTAAATGATTGGCTCCTTGCTGTCCCTTCCAGGCATCAGCTCAGTCAAACAAGGGATTCCTTTCTTCTCTTAGCCCAGCGGTTGGGCATAGTCTATTTTGATATGGTAGTACGCATCCTGAAGGTTGATCGAGCACATCCAATCGTTCTCCTGCAGGGAAGGGCATGATAGATAGAAGCATATTACCATTGCTTGGTTATTTTTATTATATTTTTATTATTTTTGCTATTTTTTTTCTTACAAATTTGTTTGCTTTTTGTAGTTTGTAATTTATTTGTATTTGTATTTTATTCATGTCTTGGAGCTTATCTCCCTGGGCCTCTACTGAAAATGGACATATATCCAGTTAGACTAGCTCAGTCAACAAATGTAAAATAAATAAAATAAATAAATTACCATCATTCTCAACAAGTTGTCACTGGCCCCGATTCAAGTGCTAGATTTCAATGAGGTTTGATTAGACATGATTCAAACCAAAGTCTTTCTTACCTTGGAGAGGATTCAGTCTCTAAAGCTACATGTCCTTTGCATTCTTCAAGCTGAGTCACCGACATCGGAAATGGTATTAAGGGTGCTGGGGTCCATGGTGGCCATCATCAATATCTTGCCCATGGCACATTTTCACATGTGGGTTCTTCAAAGACCATGTTAGATCTCCCTTTGTCTCATCCTGTTCAAGTCTCTCGGGTGTACAGGGACTCTGTTCTGTGGTGGATTCATTCTCCAGATCTTGTTCAGGGTCACTCTTTTCTTCCACCTTCCCCCCCAGCCACAGTGACCACCGACACCTCCCTGCTAGGGTAAGAAGAATACCTGCACACTGTCATTGCATCCTATAGAATATCATTTACATGAAGAAAATTATATATAAAAACAAAAAAGCAGGTATTTACAATATGTATGACTGATATTGGATGTGAAGGTGAGTAAGGCACGACTCAAATGAGGGAAGAAGGGAAAGGAGGGAAGGAGACAGTAAACAGAAAAATAAAAAAAAGAAGTGTGTGCGCATGCACTGGGGTGGGGGTGGACAAGGAGGAAGTGTGTAGTTATCTGCTGTCAGGCTTCTGGTGATCTGGGCAGTACTACAGGAGTTTGGGAACATTTCTAATGTAACTAAAAACAACAAAAGGCGAGGCACTATTCAAAACCCTAATAACCCTGAAAGAGGAAGTTCCACAAAGCTGTATTTAAATACAATAGTTTATTTTTAATGTAAGCGACCTGACCTGATGAAAGACCATGTAGTCACAGGGGCTCATGGGCCTAGCTATCAAACCCCTTATGGTGTGCCTGATCGCGTTAAACAGATCCTAAGAGATGAACTCCAGGAGATGTTGGATATAGGGTTATCTACAAATCTAACAGCTTACTTCAGCTTTAGTGTGTCTTATGACAAAACATATTATAATAATTAAGCACACTGCTTTAGGTTTAATACACAATAGAGTAACATATTTTCTTGATTCTGCCTTTCCTTTGCTCAGCTTACTCGTTGATACATGTTAAACAGATGAAGTTTCTGCTCACCAGTGTTCAGTTTGGTGACTGATGTTTTAAAAAGAAAATCACTGCTGGTGTAGTATGCAAGATGGGAATGATTCGGTGTGTGTGTTTTTCCTTTTTTTCTCCATGGTTCTACAACTGCAGAGTTAATATATTTAAGTGTGTGTGGGGGTGGGCTGCAAAATACTTTCTTTACAAGATTAAGTGAGCTGCAGCTTTGACCAGTTAAGAAGCTAAAGCAGTTTTGTTATCTGGGAAATATGGGAAACCACCTTAGTACTCCTATTATCCTCATGCTCTCTGCACTGGACATACACCCATTTAAATGACTCGGTGATCTCTCAACTACTTATTCTGGTATCACATTTCATGCATCCACAATACTGTTTGGGAAGAATTACTTTCACAAGGCCAGATGCAGGGGAAAAAAGTGAGAGAATGTCATGCTGATTCAGTGGCAGCAAACTCTGGAACAAAGAGGTGATATTGTACCTTTTGTTGTACCAACACAGATTTTACAATACATCTCCTTGGATGTGTAGGTGAGGAAGGCTGGAGTCAAATGATGGGAAAGATGGGAAAGGAGGGAGGGAGACAGAAAACAGAGAAAAATAAAAAAAGAAGTGTGTGCGCATGAGCCCTTTGTAATGATGCTAGCCCCCCCACTTTTTTTTTACCAGTTTTGTCCCTGCTGTCTGTTGATCATCAGCCCCCACCTGCAGGCTGCAGCCAATTGGCTTAATTGTTCCACATCCCCAGGAGATCATCAGTTGGGAGGGGACATCATGTAAGCAGCCATCAAGGGTGGTTCAAACATCTTTCTGGTTTTTGGCCATATTTTCCAGCACGTACTTGCTGCAGCCCCAGCCAAGGGACATGTGATAGGCTGACTGTAGATGTCAAACCCTCACTTGTGCAAGGGGCATTCTCTCCATCTAGACCTGCCCGTCTCTTTGAAGCACTTTTTTGTTTGCCCTCAAGTGTGCTCTACAGGCTCCTCCTCCTCCCTGGGAAAGGTGAGCAGGCAACACCCTTCAAGCCCCCTTCCCTGTCTCACTCTACTTCCTGGGCCTCAGATCATCACCTGTGTTACAGGAAGGGCGTCATCCCACTGCACAATGGAATCAAGCTAAATAACAGTTAGTAATAATAAGCTAATTAAGTGACTTACTGATGCTAGTAACAGTGCTTTAATTATTCTTATTGATTAAAAGAGAAATTTTAAAAATGCCAATATAAGGAAAAGATCTTAGTGGATAGTTCATAGTATTCATGAACCCTTTGTATGGCTGTATAGGGCTTAGAACACCAAAGAATAGCAAAGACCCTTGTGATTCATCAAAGCTCTTGCTCAAAGGACAAAGACAGTGTGTGCTGTTTGGTCCAATGTGCAGGTGTAAAACCCCAGCACAGTCACCTATAGAAATGAATCCACCCCCTGACAGTATGTAATTCATAAAGCATAGAACACTGTATTACAACAAGCAGCATAAAGATGTGGCCTGACCAAGGCCTGTAAGAGGAGAAGTATTATCTTTGTTTCTGGACGCAATTCTCTTGAGGATGCATCCAGCATTCTGTATGTTGCTGCCATAGTTATCTCATCACTGGTTCAGTCCTTTTGTTATAAATCCCTTGGATACTTCTCCTTCTCAGGTTCTACAAGTTTCTTTCCCCCAGATGATATTTCACATCAGGTTACTGTGTCCCAACAGCAGTATTCTGCATTTGTCTGCAGTGAACCGCAGCACTTATGTTTCTAGCCATCTAGTAAGCCTTTCCATGACCTTCCTTAGAAATTGCCCCCAGTCTTCCACTGCTGCAACATCATTTGTTTTATTACTAAAGAGATTGCTCCTGTTTTATTTCCCCTCAGATGTGTCTGAAACAAACACACTGAAGAGTGATAGAGTGAGGACTAACCTCTGCAATATTTCACCAATGAGTACCCTTTATACCTGATACTATACCAGTCATCTCAAACTTTCCAGGGTCCCTATTAAGTCAGCTAATGCACTAAATTGTGAATGCTGCTTAATCGAACCTATTTGCCCGAAATGGCAAAATCTCGAAAGCATGGAACAGCGATTTTTTTCCTAGGGAAAAAAATCACTTGTCCGTTTTTGGGACTTTGCCATTTCCTCCACTGTGGTGTGATCTCGGGAGTTGGTATATTTAAATAGGGGGAGTGTGAGGGGCACAGCCCCACACTTTATTTTGTGTTTTTTTTTTTTAATGGATCAAGTGATTTTTTTTTTCCCCTGGGGGAAAAAAAAAATCACTGTTCTGTTTGTTCGAAATTCTGCTTTTTTGGTGTTAGTGGGTTGATTATATAGCGTTTGCAATTTAGTGCGTTCGCTTACATAATATAGTCCCACTTTCCATCCTACCCTACAGTGTAGATCCCAGGTCTCATTCCTACCTCCAAGCCTTTAAGTTGTCATAGCAGTCACCTGTGAAGGAACTGTCAAAGGCAGAGGTATGCAGTGAGAACTGGGGCTAAAGTTAGCATTAGTGAGGACAATATCAAAATAAAATCTTAACATTTATACAAAACAGTAAGAAAACAAAGATAGTAAAGTAAACTGACTATACAGTGGTAATGAGCTGTTGAAATGGACTGACAGCTAGAGGTGATCATACAAGATGCAACACCAGCTGGAGGGAAGAGGTAAAGTAGGCAGGAATGGGCACTAATAAAAAAATGCACGAAAGGCCACAGAGATTCTGACAAATGGAAATGGCTTTGGTGAAGCTCGAACTGTGAATGACTACATGCAAAGCGTATTCTTTAACTACTACACTATTGCACTACTTACCTCAACAACTTAAAATGTAATATTAGTGCTTTTGTTTTATTTTATGACAAAACTTATTCAGATGAAGTGAACCCAACACGCACACTGTTTAAATACAATTCTAAAAGGTCATGTGATAACTTTTTAAAAATCACGTGACAGCCAAAAACTTTTTAAATCATGTGACAGCCTAATCCTCTGAACAAATCATGCATTAAGGCAACATATTTAATATGTTCAACATTGAAGTAAACAAAAATCAAAGGCTGAATATCTGAATACATCAACCTGTAAAACGTAACAGCAATCATTAAATAGTAAATGCTATACTGAGAAAATCTGCCTGATAAAAAGGTAGCGATATCATCTTTCTAAAGCTCCTAGTTTTAAAAGACAGCTAATAGAAATCTGAACAAAGAAAAAAGACCTTAGGTGTCGTCCACAGCTTCAGGCTTCAGACTGTTAAGACACAATTTATTAATCACTTAAAAAGTGAAGCTGACAGGATGTAAACTTCACTAGAATATGATGAACTGAAAATAGTTAAATATCCAAGCAGTTGTCATCCACAGCTTCAAACTTCAGGCTGTTAAAACTCAATTTATTGAAAGCTTAAAAAGTGAAGCTGACAAAATGCAAACTTCACTGAAGTACTGAAATGATTAGCCTAGTAATTAACATCCACAACTTCAGGCTTCAAGTTGTTAAAGCACAGTTAATAAATGCTTTGTAAGTAAAGCTGACAAAAACATATACTTCACTGGAGTGTAAAAAGCTGATGAAATTGTCCAAACAATAAGCGCTTTTGGCAGATGCCTTCTTCAGATCGTACGATTTTTTTTAAAACTGAGTTTTAACAGCTTGAAGTTTGAAGCTGTATCGTTTGGACAATTTCATCAGCTTTCTACACTCCAGTGAAGTATATGTTTTTGTCAGCCTTGCTTATCAAGCATCTATTAACTGTGCTTTAACAACGTAAAGCCTGAAGTTGTGGATGTTAATTATGAGGCTAATCATTTCAGTACTTCAGTGAAGTTTGCATTTTGTCAGCTTCACTTTTTAAGCTTTCAATAAATTGAGTTTTAACAGCCTGAAGTTTGAAGCTGTGGATGACAACTGCTTGGATATTTAACTATTTTCAGTTCATCATATTCTAGTGAAGTTTACATCCTGTCATCTTCACTTTTTAAGTGATTAATAAATTGTGTTTTAACAGTCTGAAGCCTGAAGCTGTGGACGACACCTAAGGTCTTTTTTCTTTGTTCATTTGTCTACCCTTGGTGTCTTTAGTAGTGGTGAGGAGAATTTAATTCCAGCTAATAGAAATCTGGTTATTAATCCCTGGCCAAGAACTTACATTAAGTATGAGCTGCCAATATAACTCACATTCTTCCAACTTAAGTCATGGACCACCACGTTCACTAGGGGCTACCTTTTCCATAATTGCAAATGTAAAAATGTGGTCTGGCTATTCCATTAAATGTTTGGCTAGGGCATTGTTTGTTTTCCTTTTCTTAATGTCGTATAGATGTTCAGCAATTCTTTCTTTGAACTTGTTCTCAGTTTTGCCTATGTAGAAAGCAGGGCAATGTTGACAGAGTGCAGCGTATACTACCCCTCCTGTCAGACAGTTAAATGCTCCTTTTATATAAAATGTAAAATTCTTTATAACAAATTGTTCACCCATCAAAATGTAGAGGCAGATGGAACAGCATCCACATTTAGACATATCATGAATTTTGTTACTCTTATGTGTGGATGTTCTGTTACAATGTTCCACAATGTTTTTAAAATTACAACCCCTTCTGTATATTATGTGAGGTGTATCCCCCACTTTCTCAATAATATGTCCGTCTTCCCTTAGAATAGCTCAGTTCTTCTGGATAATGCTCTTAATAGTCGCACTGTCAGCATTATAAGTTGTGATAAAGGATCTAGTAAAGGTTATGTTTTGTACTAGGTGATGTACAGGTGAAGGGATGTTAAGTTCACTAGAAGGGGTAATATTGTCAGACTTTAAATCACTTACTGATACATAAATTTCAGGTCTTGGTGTTTTACTATGACCTAAAATTGGATTGAAAAAGTCCCTTTCTCTTTTACTTCGTACATTAGTTGATTTACCATGCCAAGGGGGTAACCTCTAGCCAGAAACATACTCTACTCTCTCACGTTCATCTAAAAAATGATCAAACCCTGACACCATTCCATGCTGCCCTTACGAAATGATCCTTGACTACAGCACATTTTTGGTGGGGGGATGTAAGCTTAAAAAATGCAAATAAGTGTTTGAAAAAGTGGGTTTTCGATAAATCTGGGTGGAGAATTTAGCTCTCTTGTTGTCTTTGGATAGACGTATGTCTATGTATGCAGTCCTAGATGTAGTGGCCTCAAAGGTAAACTTTAAAAAGTTTATTGTTGTGTTAATGTAGTTGAAAAACGTTTTAAATATTTCTAGGTCATCATTCCATACAATAAATATGTCATCCAAAAACGCGTATACAACATACAATATTTCATAAATTCGGAATTAAATACAAATTTGTTTTCCCATGTTGTCATTACTATGTTCGCAAAGAGCCCGCCACATCCGGAGGCCATTGCTACACCTTTAACTTGGTAATAGTACTCATGTTCATAAAATATATCATTATTTTTCAACACAATTTCAATTAAAGTTGCGTAGGTATTTACATTATCCTGACTTACACCCTTCAGTGTTAAATATTCTAAAAAACATTCAAAACCTTGCTCAGGGGGGATGACAGTATATAAGTCCTTGACGTCAACAGTAATGAATAAGTAATTTTCATTAAACCCAAGTTGATTTATTTTCCCCAAAAAGTCCCAAGAGTCTTTACAAATGTGTTTTTCTTAGGTAACCAGATGTTTTCATTTTTCGTCAAGGAATTTGGCACATGGGTGTGTTATAGAACCTCTGGCATCCACAATTGGTCTCATTGGTGGCTTTTCAATCTTTTTGTGGGTTTTTGGGATGCCAGAGATTGAAGTTATGATAGGTGCCATAGAATTCAAGTAATTATATTTATTCAGATCAATTTTTGTCTATGAATATATCATTAAGTGTGTCCCTCACCCCTTTTGTTTGCTGTATTTAGTTCGTTTAGTGATACTTTACTATAGTTCCCGAAAGCATATCAAGCATTTTTTGTTTGTAGTCATATGCCTCCATTATCACCAAATCCCCACCTTTGTCTGGTTTCATAAACATCAAATTTTGGTCACTTAATTCTTTTAACAGCTTTTTCATTGTCATTGGTATTTGAGTTCTGTTTGTTCCTTTTCAATAATGACCGAAAGTCCAGTTTGCAAATTTTCTCAAAACACTGGACTGTAGGATGAACTGGAGGGTTGTAAGTGATGCATGTCCTAAGGGTGTTGGTAACAATAGTAGGGGTGTCAAACAAAATATTCAGGTTCAGCTTTCTTATGTATTGTTTGAAGTCCATTAAAAGTTTTGCCACATTAGCATGTTCAGTGGGAACAAGTTAGTCTTCATTCAAACAAATCCACACATCCCAAACCTATATGAGTAGTGTAATTGTATATTGTGAAATTCCCTTTATTGTTGGTGATTAATATGCATGGCGAATCATTGGCGAGGTTGTCAGAAATTACCTCCGATTGTTGTTTTTGAATTTCTGGTTCTGCCACCGTGTCTGACCCTTCTTAGGTGGCTTTGTATGGAAATGCTGATTCCAGTAGTTGTTATGCTGCCTCACCTGTATTCTCTTTGAATGGCAGGGAAAAGGGGGTCCAAAGGGGGATTCTCACTGTTAGCTGCATCACTATGTTGATTGTTCATAAATTAATTACCTTCCTTAGATGTAAGTGGAGGAACATCAACAGTGGTGTTTTGGTATGTCCCAAATCTACGTCCTCATGCTTGAGAAACTGGGGTTCAGGATATGCTGTATGACTGAGATAGGCTAGCCTGTCTCTTTCAAGTTTTTTTTGGTTTTCTGTTTTTTATTTTTTGTAATTCCTCATAAATACTTTTAAAGATCCTAGCATAATCAAATTTATGTTGTTCAAATTTCAAATAACGAGTAATTAAGTCATTCAAAACATTAATGTCCCATGCTAGTTCCTCTATTCATTTATTATTGAAATTTACAGTACCTGCAAGTATTCACATCCATGTCGATCCATGGGCACTGAGTCAGATGGGAGGAGGGAGGGCAAGTCAGACAGAACAGGTGGTCAACGGGAGAAGAGGACGACGGGGAGGTAGACACAGAATAGGAGGAGCATATTGTTGCTGGTGGTGGGGGGTTTAGTCAATAAGAATATCAGGTAGGTAAATGGGAAACAAGCGTTGCTGACACAGCAAGGAAAGGGGACACAAAGGTTTCAGCAAGAGGAGGTAAAGAACATGCAGCATGGGGGATGAAATGAGTAAGTAAGAGGGAAAAAAACAGGCAGCGGTGATCAGGATCAGGGTTTGTAAGAAGAGTATAACAACAGGAATGGGATCATCTACACAGCAGGAAGGGAGGCAACCATCATGGATACTGAGGACAGTGGTGGCATGGATGGGGGTAAAATATTTTGGGTGGGAGTGTTTGTCATATGGAGACAAGACGTGAAGCAATAGAAGGAAGTCAATGGGATAGGGAAAAAGGATTTTGAGAATTCACAGCTCAGATACCAAGTGGATTGAGCGTTTTGGCAAGGGAGACAAGAGATATAAGATTACAGTGAAACTAACTTTATGGCTTAGACATAGTAAGACAAGAGAGGTCAGCAAAGGCATCAGCTCCATGGCATAGTTGGATAAAGCCCTGACTATGACCCACACATCTTAGGTTTGCTTAGGAGCCTAGTTGCTGGAGTAGCTGTCTGGAGGAGGGGACAGAGGATGGAGTGTCCAGTGCTAGCTGATTCATGTTTTGGGGGGGGGTATGGTCTTCTGTGCTCTCTCTGGGCTTTGTGCTGTCAGATTAGTTACTGTATCCTTTGAAATAAAGCTAACAGAAATGCCATCATAGCATGCTTCAAGAATGAAATTGCTACAAGCAAGTTACTGTGTATTTTACAGCCTAGAGACAATTGGGCCCCACTTGTGAAACACAGACAACTTCAGCATGGTGAGAGTGAAAGTCAGAATATCTGGCCTTTGGGACAAAGGTACTATCTTTTTGGGGGGGGATCATGGATGATGAGGGGCAGGCCAGGGCATAAATTCATCTATAGTTGCCTGGATGATGAACCCACAAGATGGGTTACAACAAGTAGAGCTCCCTGCACTGAGGGAACAAATGGACTCAATATCAACTGTGAGGGTGACGATTGACAGGCACAAATGAAAAGACACACTGGACAAAAAAAAAGGAAGTCTCTGCAAGAGGGAGGGATGGATGCTTGCTGTGGTGCATCTAATAACAACATGTTAAAAGAGACAACTGAGTTAGTTGCATGCAGGACCAGGAAAAAAGCAGAGAGAGAATCCAGGCTAGAGGGATAAAGTCAGCATTCTCAAATATCCTACCTGTGCCAGCAGTCAGCACAGTGAGGAAAAAGAAGACTAAGGAGTAAAGTAACTGACTATAGAATGGAACAGGTAAGAAGGTTGTTGGTGAACTGGCAGAGAGATGAATGCTGTATAAAAGAGAGGAATCATCTTGGCACCAGGGTCTAGCCAGTCCCTTAAACTCAAAGCTGCATTTGAAAGGTGTGTCATCACAATTTTACCATTAGATTAACACAGAATGGTGGTGTAGGTATCACAGAAACTTAAAAACGTGGACAGCACTAAGGTACTATGCACATGGTAAAAATCGACATGTAGTAGATCAGAGGAACAAACAAGGTCAACTTAGAGCATGGTGGCTTGTCAGCAAGGAATGATGCAGAAGAGGATAGACATTTTGTTATCACACGAAAAAGAAGCCTATGGCATGAGGCGGTAGGACATTGTGGTGCCATGGTATAGGCTGATTAGGAAAGACAGAGTGGGAGGGGGTGAGAATTAAACTTGACCTATGTAGCAAAAGGCGTCATATGTGAGGTTCTAGTGGACGAGAAACACTGCCCTTGAAGCAGAAAAGCGAACTGTAAGGATAAGGATGAGAACCTAGGGTAAAGTTAAGCCCTTTGGTAGATAAAGGGAGCATGCTGGTGGACCTTTACCCTGTAATACCTCATAAAAATATAATCAGAGAAGGTTTAGAGGCTGACAGAGAGAATAAAGTATCAGAGCAGAATAAAGTGCATAATGCTTCTCAATGGCTAAGATAGCACACACACCTTTGTTACCAGGAAGCTCAGAAGACTTTAGGTTTTATTCCTATACCAAGCACTTGGACTAATGCCCCAATACTGACACTGTTAGGCTGCAAGGTATGGGAGAATGACTTCACTGTAATACAAATAAGACCTAAGAACAAAGTCCCATTTGCCCTGGTGGTAACTTGGGTGGTGTGACGCCCCACCACTGGATCAGTAAACAAGGAGCCTCAATCCTTATCACTAGCACCAGTGTGGGATGTACATTGGGAGGATGACAGGTACACACACAGTATTTCCATATGCAGCTCTCTGCATCAAGTACAATTTCCCTTAAGAGCACAGAGAGACCACAGTCAGTCTGGGGCTGGTTTCTCCCTCTTTCCCCAGTAAGACTCCCCACTGGCACAGCTATAGGGTTGAGATCTCAGCTGAGTGGCCAAGACAAGACCTCCAGCACCCTCTCTATCCAACCAGTGCTTCGTGTCCCAGCCCAAGTAGCTAACACACACACTCTTGGAGATTTGATTTATACATGCACACACCTGGGAAAGGCTGGCACAGGTTTACTAGCCATGCCCCCTTTTGCCCAGACTATAAGGTAGTTATCACTGCCACCAGCCAACTCTTTATCAGCTACTTTAAGGCCCCATAAGAAAAGGTGTCCAGTCTTACTGTGTAATGTTACTAACAATACAAATGATAGTTTGACCAAGAGCAAGGCTATTAGAAGTGGCCTACACAGTGTCACCATATAAATATGCAAGTACTATCAGAGCTTAAATATGTCTAGACAGATCAGCCACAATTAAATGTTTAAATATATTTAATAATAAATATTAAAAGAACAAGAAAATACTCAGTATATATTTAAAGTAACATCACAGTTCAAAATCTCAGGAAATATTTAAAACAACATTGCAGGACAGTCTCAAATAAATAAATAAAAAATATCTAAGCTAAGTTTTGCTATATTTCTGACAGTATCTGAAAGAATTATACTGTACCCTAGTACACTTACTTAATTAGAGCAGCAAGGCAGATGTGGTGAATGAATCTTCTCTAGTTGTTATTGTCAGGTCAAAGACAGAATACAGAATACTTAGTCTCTCTCTGAGTTCTTAAATTGATATCTCAAATATTACTGCTGGGATAGCTTACATAATGACATCAGTTCCTGTCATTTGATTCTATCCCAGGTAAAACCCCCACTCCTGAAAGCTAGCAGTATTTAGCATCTACCTGTGACAATAAACACACAAGGGCTTTCCTGAGATCTTTGCAGATCCTGGAAGCCATAAAACAATAAAATACTTCCAAGACAATACAGAACACTTCTCAGCACAAACATTGTGTCTGTTCCTGCACTGAAACTGAAAGATAACATCTTTGTATTGCGTGGCCATAAAGTAATTTAAATTCAGTTATTTTTCTGAAGTTAACCTCTTGTGTTCCAGTTTCCCCCTGCTAAAATATGTACATATAAACAGTTACAATAGTGTATGTACATATCTGTTCTTTTCCAGTAGAGTACACTGTGGTTATACATTTAAGCTCAGTACTTTACAAACCCATTTCAGGTTTCAGGACTTGTTTACTGGGAAAGTCCGACT